>NC_092522.1:75812160-76089660 GCF_037038585.1 Patagioenas fasciata
CAGCTATTTGTATTTCCTTACTAATACTTTAAGCATTGTCTGCAGGTCTGAACTTTAGCTGTCAGTTGCTCGATCACCATGTAGACAAGTATACATTGTGTTTATTGCCACACCAGAAAGCGCAGCCCATTGTGCTAAACACTGCAAATTCTATCTGCCTTATCACTGCAGGATCATGTTGTGTCCTGTTAACTGGTATCACAACAGAGGCTTTGTTTGTGTAATGCTAGACTTGAGTGTTCAACATAATGAATACTCTCTTAAAGCTACTTTACACGAGGATTGTTGCCATTTTTCACAATGAGTTTTTTTAAACCTATGCCTGTATATAAGCAGTCGACATAACCTAGAAGAACTTGAAACTCCCGCCTGGATGGTGCATTTGATTCTCATATCCAGTATTTTTTTCTAAGATACTCTATCAAAAATGTGTTTTCTTGTTATTTCTTTTTAATTTTTTTCTATAATTGGAGGAGAATGTTTGTACATTAAATAATTTAATTTTATTCTGCTTAGTGCTTAAATTTTCTAGATATTATAACTTTATTTTTCTTTTTTTTATTTGAACCTAGTTTATTAGTCTCGAAAGAGCTCACCAAATTGTCACTAACAGTTATCCGATTCTCTGTTCTGTAAAGTGCTATCCCCCATGTTATACTATTTTTTTTTTTTTTCTCTTATCATTGGTCTGTGTGATCCCAGGAAAGAAAATAAACCTGGTAGGTTCTCAGATATTTGTTTGCATCCTCAGCAGAGAAAGGCTTCGGTACTAGTTTCTTTTCAGGGTCACAGAATAATGCATAGAAATGAGAGCATCTAATCACAACTATCTTCTTCTCTCAGAACAGTAGGCATTATAACTGGTGTAGTAGACTCAAGCGTAACAAGTATTATTATCACAGAAAGGCACACACAGTGATACATTTATGTTTCTACACTCAAGAATAAAAATGTATGAAAGGAAAGGCATAAAGAGGTCAGACCAGTACTTGAATACACCAGCTGCAAAGCAAATGAGTTGGGGAGAGTCAGTGTCTGCACTCAGAGTTCTGAGTCTCTAGTTGTGACAGCATTCACAGAAGCTGCTTTACAGATTAGGGAATTGTTTTCAATTAGGTTGTTATTTTCAGCACTATCTGAACTTGGGGTTAGAAAATACAGTGGTGGAATGGCGAGCCTGTATAAGCCTTGTCTTAACTTCATCTTCTACCTCTTTTTGTCCAGTGGAGCTGCAATACAGCTATGAAGAGTCCCAAGGCAGATGAGACTAATACATCCAAGACAAACAAGTAACACAAAACATCAGTCCCTATGGCTATATGGTGTACAATTCCAAAGCATAGCTGTCATTAGCAGCTACTACACCCGAATAGAGAGGATTTCATTTGAAAATGAAAGTTTGAAATAAAAAAAATTTCCCATGAACATATTAGTTTTGACTTCAGATGGAGAAACTTTTCCAGTTGAGGATGAAATTTGCAGTTAGAATGGAAGGGACAGAAAGAGGATGAGGATGGAAATTCATACTGTTTGAGTTGACTCTGTGGTACCAACCAAGACAAGTATTTTCATCAGGGGAGAACCTCACCCTCTGTAGCCTCCAGCATCGTAACTTAGATCCTTATTTCAGCATTGGAAGATTAGATCTCAGCATGTATGGTGGGGAGTCTTCTTCTTTCTCCCAGTCTTTCCTTTTGTATATATCCCACTTTATAATTAATTTTGTATTTGTAGATAGAAAAAGACAAATAAATGAAATCTAAAAAAGTTTAACAGGCAGTAAAACTTTTATCACTCTGAATAGCATCAATAATTCAATGCTCAGCTTTTACTAAAAATATGCACAAAATTGCCTGTTAGCTGTTGTTAGTGCTTCGTGAATGGTCAGTGTTTGTCAAACTCAATTCAGTGTGCACCAATAACCTTTTAAAACCATATTTTCTTGTGTATAAGCTGTTTCTTGATATGCTGGTCTTCATATGTTTTCTTAACATTTTATCAGAAGTTTTTAACTGTTGGTCTCACTAGTTTGTGTCTTTTGCTTTTACCCATGTTAGGAAGCAGGTACAATTAAGCATGTCTCCTGAGAGAAGATGAGTTGGCCAGCGAACTGAAGTCTGGTAGGAAAAACCTTGATGAAATTGGTAAATAACTCCCTGCTTTTTCATCAGGTCTTCATTGATGGGGAACATGTTGGATTTTAATATTCAAATTGTACTGGCAGAAAAGAAACCAATTCCACATATTCCAGGCCATCAAAATTGTATTTTTTAGGAGATGCTAGAAAACCACTTATCTGGACCACGGAGAGTTTGACTAAAACTCCTAAGAATAAAGTAAAAGCATAGCAACATCATGCAAAGTCAAGTGAAACTGTTGATAACTGACTATGGTCTTCCCTTATTTGTTCTCTTGCTAAAGCTGAACTAGCAGCCACCATGGAGTTCTTTTCTTGTCAAAAAAATGTCTGGCGAAGATGAAACTTCAGCTACACTGAGGTGACTGGGAGGGGATGCTGGTATATGATTGTGGATAGAGATGTCTGAAGGGATGTGTGACCATGTAGACAATCTTTACATGGTAAAAAAAATTCTAGTCAAAGAGATAAATGTTAACACAAACTTAAAGACATTTTTTTTTAAAAAAGGAGTGCAAGAATGTTCTTAAGCCCCTGGCAGCTAAAAAGACAGCAAATGTTTATTCATATATGGGCCTATGTATTTAAAAAATAATAAAATGTTGCCCTCTGAGGATGACAGCTTAGACATAAACTACAATAGAAGTTGTGATGTGATTAAAGAAGAGTGCATACCTCTGAGGATAATAAAGAACTGATTCCCTTAAACATTGTGTAAGCTTTAAAATCAGTGTCTGTTCTGGACAGCATCCTAGGAAGTTATCCAGATACCATAAATCAGGGAGAAGTAGCCACAATGTCTGGGGACTTTTATTCCTAGAATAATTGTATTTAAAAAAGATATCCTGAAAGGGTTTGCACAAAATACAGTGGCAGAAAAATGTTGTAGTTAAAAAAAAAAAAAAGAAAGTATTTACATTATTGAGAAAGGATCACAGACAATCCTGCTTGAAATGACAGGATATCGATCTGCAGCCAAGTTGCTATTCAGGTGATACTGACCACAGAATTCTGCTGAGATTTACTTGCAGTACCTACTCCAGTGAGTATACCTGGTGGGGTTATTTTACAGTCCCTCTAAGGGGTTAAAAAGGAATCTAAATGTCAGAAGAGGGAGCTCAGATGCAGTTGAAATGACAGTGGTGAAGATTAATGTTCAACCTCTGCCCTTGACAAGTCTCTAAGGCTTGGCAGTGTCTCACTAGAAGTCCATAAAATGCTTAGGCATGATTGCTACACTTTGGGAATAGTCAAATTCCTGAATTCTCTGAAGGGAAAAGCAATAAAGAAATTATGTTCATCATATATATTTCACTCCCATGAGGAGGTTACCGGGTTGTTTGTATATTTTACATCAATTCATATCGCTTCCTAGAGTTGGCAATGAAGTCCTCACCAAAACTTTGGCAAGCAACTAAGAAAATGTTCTGCCAGACACCATTAATACAGATCAATCTGGTTTCCACTGCATGAACCAGAAGATTATTTTTCTGAGGCAAATCGCAAACAGTTTTTTTCCTCAAAAGCTTGCTTTTTCAAACTTACTGCATGCCAACAAATCTAGGATAATTCCTAGATTCATAGAAGTTAAAGCCAGAAGGGATGCTTAGATCATCTACTCTGACCTCCTGTACATTCTAGACCAGTACCTTTCACCCAGTTACCCTTGCACTGTGCTCATAACCGGTATTTGGCAAAAGCAGTTCCTTAGAAAGTTGTTCAGTCTCAGTTTGGAGACATCAAGAAAAGAAAATCCATCACTCCTTTGGCAGTTTCCTCCCACCACATTAATTAATTACTCTCACAGCAATTAAAAAAAAAAAAAAAGGCTTTTCTTTCCAGGTTGAATTTCTTTGGCTTCAGTTTTCAGCCATGGATTCTTAGTACACTCCTCTCCACTAGATTAAAGATCTTATGATAGTATTATCTCCTCATGAAGAAACTTACTCACTGTACTTCTCAATCTTTGATAAACTTTGGCATCACCCATGTGACTCTACAGTGAGTCAGTTTAAAAACCTAAAGGGACAGAAAACTGAACCATATGGGAGAGCAAACGGGTCACTCTCTGCTTCAGTCCCTGCGTGTGGGCTGCCTGTAGGGTCAGGTGTCTGCAGAGCCCATCCACATGGAGGAACAGGATGACATCTGAAAGCAGGACAGCAGAGGAGCGATATGCCCATGACTCCTGCTCAATCACAGCAACTGGATCAGCTCAACTAGGCTGTGAAAATGTAGTTTCGGTGACCATGACCACTTATTCAAACTTCAGAGTGTTTGTGGAATTCCAGCCCAAATTGTAAGTCATATTTGCCATTTGTTTTTGAAATTTCAATGCCCAGTGATTTGAATGGAACACATGGTGAGGGACTATCTCAAAACTCCTAACAGAGCAAGACTTCTAGCACTTGAAGCACTATTCCAGTTCGACTTGCTGGAAACACTTTCTACCCTTCCCATATCAACGAAGAAAGTGATGACACTTGGCTTGTGTTTTTTTCCTAGAAGTAGCCACAGAAGCTGAGATTAGTGTGTGTACACATAAACTGTCCATCAGCCCTGCCCATTTCCACCTCTGAAGGATCTGCCTCTGGTTTGGGTGACAGTGACAGGCTGGCTGACACAATCAGGGAGGCTACTGTGCGCAGGGTATGCAGAGGCATGCAGAGGGCAAGGAGGGCTGCTGTTCTGGGCCGCAGCTTATTCCTTTTGTTGTTGTGTTTTGTTTTTGTTTGTTTCTTTGTTTAGCCATGCAATGTGTTTTCCTCTTCATGATATCATGTGCTGGGCACAACTGGGAGAGAGAGACAGAGAGCACAGCTCAGTTTGGTCCAGATGCGGAAGTGAGGGAAGGAACCTGTAGTGGGGCCAGTGACTCTCTAGATGTCTGCTCCTCTCTCTGCCTGCCTGCTCTCTTCCCTGCCTTTCAGCTCAATGGAAACTTCTGGAAACATCTTTTCTGGCTCCAAGGAATAGGACAGTATGGTGGGAGTTTTAATCTTCATTTTCTTTCCAGAGGTAACCCATACCTGAAAACTATTTCAATGAAGCTAATAAACTAAATGAAGAGGATAGAAAAAAAAAAATAACCTCTTCCTCCTCTGCTCTCCATCTCTGATATTTGCAGTATCTTTTTAAATTTAACAGCTTACAAATTCACATAGAAGTGGAAAATATCTTTGTTTGTAGCAAGCATTTTAACCCATATTGATGTAACTATCACTGCTGTAAATCTGGGTAAAGTTTGTTATTTCAACCCACTTGTACAAACTTCAAAATTTTTTCTGCTAGTCCATAATCTGCTTTCTAAACCCCTGAGAAGTTTATTAGAGTTCATCAAAGGAATGGAATATACTCTAGAATACTTAAAGTCTACTTTAGAAGTTCCGGCTCTTTTTTTTTTTTTTTTCACAATCAGGTATAGTTTCTCCTGCCTGAAGTCCTGAATTGCAGGTGCAAGTCTTGAAAGCCACAGCTTTACTTCATGTCTCTTCCCCTTCTCCTCCTTTTGGGACAGAGACAAAAAAGAAGAGGAAGAGATGTTGCTCTTTTCATCAGCTCTTCTTAATGCAGCCTGATTTAGTGCATGTAGAAGTCATCTATATACCAAGAATGAACCATTTTGCAGCACTAGAATAATTCTATTGTACTGTATTTCTGAGGAATAGCAAAGCTCATGGCTATTACTGTTAACTAGATTTGCACAGGAATCATAGACTATATAATAAACAGCTCAGTACATAATTCTAAATGAAAATAACATACTAATGTGTGAGTGATTTACACTAACATCAGCTGTCTCTGCAAAGAGTTGCTGTTTGTTCTCATGCTTTCATTTTCCTGGGTTGAAGATTAACTACACATATTTTCTGATTGCTTTCTTGAAGTGGTTTCATATTAGCATAATATTTTTGTTCCCACAATTTCTCTCTCACACAGATTCGTAAACTAGAATACACTGTTTTTTAAATATAGTTCTTATTCATCAAATGTGTTATTCAGACTTCTCATATTCACAACACACAAGTATAACTGTTGCAAGCACATTTTCTCCTTGCTGTAAGCAATATTCTTTTTTGTTTTCCTTTAGATAACTATGTAAGGCTGTTGCAGTGACAGCATTTTGGTGCTTAAGTACTAACACTTTTCTTATGGGCTGCATACTGTGTGCATGAACACTGCTAGTGAATCTAAATAAGAGGATTACTTCTACGACCAGGAACAGAATTTGACCCTACATAAGGACTGATTTTTGTACATGCCATTAGGAGAGCTGTTTTCAAAACTGTGTGAATGACTGCAGGCCAAGTTTCATGAAGATATAACTGTGGGTAATGAGATACCAAGGATTCAGGTGGCTCTGCGTTTTGCCTGTAGCAAAGGAGAGCTAATTGCTCAACAGTGAAAAAGCGCATTCAGAGTTTTGCTCACAGGTTTCTACGCTGCAAAGGGTTTTACACATACTGTGGGTTCAGTGAGCTACTTACACATTTTATCCACCCACTGTTTAACACTTCTTGGAGTAGAAATTATCTGATGCCACATGTCTCACACAAGTGCCCTAATCACTTGCACAGAAGGTCTCACTCTTCTGCCTTCTCTCTATCCTGATTTATCTGTCTTTTTTTTTTTCTTTTCTTTCCAGAGGGCTACAGTTCAAGCAGGAGTTGGAAATGTTCCCCCCTCTCCTCTGCTCAACTCTTGCATAACTGCAGCCCCATGTTTAAGGATCTTTTCCTATAAAAAGAGACATAATTCCTTCTTCAGTCCTCCCTCCCCTGGACTAAGATAGACAGTAAACCCCATTTTACTGCACATCATATTTAAAAAGCAGAGAGTGCAGGGTTGTTAGCTCCAGTCTTCTACAGGTCCTAGATGATGCTCAGGGCTGAGGGTCTATAAAACCCACAGAAGGGTTGTATTTGAGATAAATCCATCCCTCGTAAGTTCCTGTTGGCTAGATTTGGTAGTTTCTTACTCAGCTAACCGGTGAACCTGAATCTTCTTATGAGGCCCTTGACTTTTTCCTAAACTAAGCTTACTAGTCCTTGTATTCAGACCCTCATTGTCTTAAGAACTGACATGGAAGTATCACTGTGGTGAGGGTCAATATCTCACCTCTTGGGGGAAGCAGCCCTCAGGACTGCTGTGAGATGATCTCATTGAGGTCACATGCTGCTGTGCTTTGCCTGAGTGTAAACAGAGAAATGAATACCGATTGTGTGGATTCCCAAGAAACTATAAAAAAACTGATTGAAAGGGAAAAAAGTAGTTTTCCTGCTAACATCCTACTGCTTAGGATACTTGGCGTCCTAAATGCAGAGAGGAGCTGCAGGAACTTTTCTATGACTTTGTGTCCCACTTCCTCACAAAAATTTTTCATGGGTCTTTTCTTGCCAAAGGTTTCTGTGAAGATGACTACTGCAGAAGAAGTCTGATTATGACTGTTTTAGAGATCATATTAACATCAGCATAATTTGCTAGATCAGGATGCCAAGTAAGAGAGATGGAGCTACTAAGTATGTGGAAGAGTACAAGGTTTTGGCAGAACAAGGCAGGATAGAAACTCTAACACAATTTGAGGTGAGTTTGTAGGGTAAACACGACTGGCAGAACAGTTATTATTAGACTGGAGAGTGGATTTAATTTCTAAGGTTTGGTTAAGGAGAGTTTTCCAGATGTTTAGTGTTAATAGAAATAATGATGTGGGAAAATAGTAAAGACTTTAAACTGGAAATGTCAAGACCTTCAGTATTCATTTCAGTGCTGGCATAGACATTAATATAACAGATTTACTTTAGTTCTGTTTTCTGAGACCATAACAACCATTTGTGTCTCTTAAATATTTTCCCTTTAATGAGCACCCAGGTGTCCAAAGTGTACAGGCATGTTGCCTTGGCCATGCTACTGAGTATGAACCAGGAAGTCTCAGGATGTCAACAGGCTTGCCTCCATTTTCACAAGTATTTAAAAACCAGTCATCACTTTCCCTGCCTGCAAATGGCAAAAGAACATTTTTATCTGAGATCATGCTGCTGTTCTCAGAAATCTGTCCCAAAGTATCAGGAGGTTTAATCATTGCTGTTCCCTTAAAAGAACTCCAAGAGTCAGTTAAGCCCATATTTTCTGTTCCAAATGAAGAGAAATGAAAAGCTGATTAGGAGTTCAAATGGCTGGGGGAGGCTCTGGAAAGTCTTTGCTGGGGTGTGTCTGTGGGAATGACAGGTTGCCTGGAGAAGCAAGAGGTGACAAGGTGTGAGAGGCAGGTAAAGTGTGAGGGAGCGGGGCAAATATGAACACTTCAGGGTGAGACTGGTTAAAAGCACAGATATACAGTGCCAAAATGCTCTGATCTGGCAGATGTTCCAGGCTGAGGGAAATGAAGCATTGTGGATTTCTTCTAGACAAGGTTGCATCAAAGGAAAACCCAGTACATCAACAGTTTGTCTTCACAACTGGAAACATCTACATAGCTAGACCCATGGATCAAAAGAGGAGGGGGAGTATGAAAGCCTTTGGAAATGGTGACCTGAATTTAGATTGACCATTTTTTTTACAGATTTGTTTTGGATATAAGCTGCTGCAAATGATTGGTCACAAAGGTTGTTGTTATCAAGTGGCTTTTAAAAACATTTTTTTTTGGTGACTAAATTTTATGGGAATTTCCTAAATAACAGTTATCAGAATGGCAAAACTTGACAGGATCTTTGCAAGCTGCTCATCAGCCAAGGTTCAGGCAGATTTTTGAAGTCTATGGTTCTACCTTTAACTGAAGTCTGTATCATTTTGCTCACTTTTGCTTAAATGTGAATCATGATTCTTATTCTTTTGCTTCCTACCTTTCTTAGTCCCTGCCATATCATACTATGTATTTTTGATAAGTTAGTTTTTAGCACAGTTAGGTCAACTCACAGAAAGGACCAGTGGCACCAAAGCTAGCACAAGGAAAGGGGCAGGAGTCTGTACCTGAGTATAAAGTTGGAACATACCCTTCCTTTTTCAGCTGTTGACGGGTGGTGGTATCTGCTCATCCTATGTAATATGACTGTATGTGACAATAAAAATACACTCCTCCTTCAAGTTAAGTGTAAGGGGATGAGTAATCCTTAGCTGCTTGAGCTGTACCCATGGTGGAGAGGAGTGTTTACTTGGGGTTTGCTTTATGTCTTCTACTGTCACTACATCTGTATTGCCACAAGTAAATATGAATGAGCTCAGAATGAGTCCTCGCACGTCTCTTGTGGCAAGTGGAGAGCTGATTAACAGCAGAACGGGAGCAGGCAGAGGTGCATGCAACACTGCACCAGGCCCCATGGGGAGGAAACTGCTGCCAGCATCTGCGTTCCAGCGAGAGCAGGGCAGCGGCTGCTCGAGGAATACTTTTCTGTGACATTGAATTTTATTCACTAGGAGTTTGTCATTCAGATTTCTAGTCTTTTAGCACAGACACTATCTGAGGAGACAGTTAGGTCCTGTCTCCACTATGTAAGCAGCTAAATGTAACATTTTTTTTTCTTTCACATAGGATCTAACTGCTTTGTGTTAACACACCAGCTAACCTCATCTTTTAAATGAAATATTACAGTATTCTAAATGGTCTGCTAAAGCTTGCTCTGATTTAAGCTGCTAAAACAAGTTTAACTGAACTGTACTGTAACAAGAAGGATTTATGAAAATACTTTAATTAATAGTAATTGTTTCTTTTATGGGTATATCTGTTGATGAAATACAGATGGAGACAATCCACAGAAAAGGATAAATGCTCAGTGGTCATAATCTGGCACAGACTTAGTGGAATTAAAAGAATTACACTGATCACAGGTAAGGATCTGGTTCTTGTTTACATTTTGAGCAACAGAAACATAACATTAGAGATGATGCTCCACCAAAGATGCACCTAGTGAGCATGGTCTCTGCAGTTGCAAGCAGTAACAAATTACACCATATGATTCTTTCCAGAAACCATCCAAATTCCATTTCAAAATTTCTGGAATTTTTCCATCTGATACTCTTTTTTGGGCACTATTTAAACAGCTCAGACTGCTTGTGGTTAGAATCTAACTTTCTGCTCAAATTTGTTGTCGGACACTGCTTATCCATTCGCTTTTGTGACAACGCTCATTTTCAATTGTATAATAAGTTCTCTTTTCCCTTGGTTATATTTATAGACATCTGCCATCATAATTCCCAGACTTCCTTCACTGGACTAAGCAAGCCAAACTTTTCTGGGCCCATCTTAGAAGATCAGCTTCCTAGTTTTCTGGTTGTCCTGGAAGTCTTCTCTGTGCAACCAGTTCTCACCAACATGCCCTTCCCTTGAGCAAATCTGACCTGAACTGTGCATAACATGCCAGTAGACCATCTATACACTGACATGAGCATTTTTATGACTGCAGGTATATACAATAGGATTCACAACTGTCTTGTTCGTAGCTGGGCCATTGGCAGCTCTTGGGCACCCTTGTGTTTGGTGAGTATTTTTAGGTTTTCCCCCTCTTTTAACATTTTCAGAAGTTAATCTCCCAATTCACAGTGTGTTTCTTAAATCCATTATCTTGTATTTAGTGCCTTCTACATGTACCCTGTTTTATTACTGGAGTTCTCAAAATCATTCTGTTATTTCTGCCTGAACTTTCATCCTTTTCTGTTTTGAGGTTGTCTCTAATTTTGTGTCTTACTAGCAAATTTCGTCATCATCCTTCTATTTTCCAAGCTGAGTGAAAATAGTAAGCAAGATCAACCTCAATCTTACACAGTCAGACGAGTCAATTGGAGTCAGACTTACAGAAGGATTTAGACATCTAAGATGAAGAGAAGCACATTGCAGGGTTTCCAAAATTAATTAAGGTATTGCTGGGGTGAAAAAAAGCAGCAGATTTCTGATGCATGGTCATAAAGCACTTTCTGTCTTGCCAGAAGATGACAAATAATTGTTGTGAGTGGAAATAGTATGTAAAAATGAGGTAGAACATATTAAATCTGCCTGGATTCCTGTTTGCATCTTTATATACCAAAATGTCTTTCAAAATCTTGAAGGGAGCATGGTTCTGTCAGACAAATGCTAGACAGGGCAATACCTGGGGCAGGTATTGTAATCAAAGATTGGATGACACAATTAAATGAGAAAATATATTTATTTAAATTTCTGTGAAAAGTTTTGTAGAGAAGAAAGGAATTTGACCATGGCAAGGAGAGTTTCTCCCAGAATCCTAGAAAAATACAGTAGATACTAATTGCTAAAGAAATGTGATTCTTATTACTGAAAAGATGTTTTTAGTTTGTGTGTGGTGGGTGAGACATGCTTTACTGAACATTAACTGCACCAAGTAGGTGGAAGAAGTAAAAACTGTTTAGAGAGGCAAAATGTGCTATAGGTCATTTCTTGAAGGAAGAAGTTTTTCCCATGGTTGAAAAGGTTACTTGAAGCTACTATTTTCTATTCTGTGCAATTCTTTGAAGTTAGTGAACAGAACATATGGATGACAAAACAGGCCACGCTGAAAGAACATTATTAAAATTTAAAAGTTAGGTCATGTCACAACTGTGACTGCTTTGTTACTGGAGCCAGTTTCCTTATGTGCAAACATTATTGCAGAGTAATTAATGGCTTAAATGCTCTGTGTTTTCCCGAAGGGCTTCTTCGGCACTCCTGGAGCAGGATGGGCTGTGCTCACCGTGCAGGCAGGCAACCCATGGCTTGTTTTCGGCTGGCTGTTCTGTGTGTGGATGCATGTTTTGTGACCCTCCTTTAAAAGCAGGATTACTCATTTCCATCTGGGCTTCCCTCACTGCTCTTTGAGTCTGTTTTTTCAGCACAGGCTTGTGGAGTTGGATGGTTTATTTTTTCAAAAGCACAAAAAGATTAACCTGAAAGTAGCCATTGATTTTTGGTGTCCAAATGGAGTTCCTGAGGAGCTGGTTTTTGACAGTACCTTACACTACACAAAGCTTTCTGTGTTCAAAGTACATCTCCCACTAACTTAAATCACAAGTCACAGAATTTTTCTAAAACTGATCTCTGGTACTTGTTTTGGACAGGCTGGGGTTTCCAGCTGTCCCTGGGGGCAAAGACCTTCCCTCAGGACTGTCCAGGGTGGTGGGAGGACCACAGAAAACTTCAGTTTGTTTCTGCTGCCTTTCTCTGCGGTACACATACTTTCATTAGCACCAGCTTTGGGGAAGGGTGGAGAGGAAATTTTTACTGCCTTTCTCTTCAGAGGTCTCTGTTTTGTCCTGGTGTGAAATAATGGGACATTTTTGAGATCTAAAAAAAGAAAATACCTTAGAACAGCAGAAATGCCCCCTGGCCAGGCCCACTCCTGATATAAACCTTCAGGACTAGCACCAGCGGGAGACCCTATGTATATATTAAAGTTTGCTTCTGACTGTAATGGGCTGTTTCATTTGAATTTTTCCCATTTTCCTCTTCTCCCTCCCTCCATCCCACCCTATCAAAGCATATTCTTTGCTTATGGATAGAAAGGAAAATTTTCTTCTTTAAATATCCTTATGAAACCTTTTCAGGTTCTATGTTTGAGGTATGTCATATTTGGAAACTTTTCAGAGTGTTCCATATTTCTGTACAACGTGTATTTTTTTCTTTACTGCTAAGCCATCCTATATGAGTTAAAATTCTTACATTTTACAGTATTTTAAAAGAGATAATCTTGTCACTAATTCAAAAACTATGCAGCAGGCTATTTTTCATACCACATCACAATTCTCCTCCTACTTGTTCTTAAAGGCAATCAAAAATCCCAGATGTTTTTCCTGCAACATCTGGTTCCCTGGCACAGGCTTCTGAAGCAGCGTTTGCAGTCTTAAAGTCATGTCTTGGTTTTGTCATTTAGTTTACTGATGGATTGTTGGAATCACTGGTGGCACAGGGACTGGTTTGCTTTGACAATCCTTTCAGTCTAAAGGAGATGGCCTTGCAGGTCTGTTGGGATTCTGCTCAGAAATTTTTGGTACTCAGGAATGTGATGAACTCAGCCACCTCAGCTTCCTGTCTTACAGAAATACGTGCAGCAGTATTAATACACGTGGACTCAGAAGTGTTCCCTGTTCAGCCTCAAAAATGAAGCTGCTCATGTCTAAGTAATTAGGCATATTCCTGCAGAACATACTGTCAGGCATTCAGAGTCACGGTGCCAGACTCTGTCCTGGGGGAAGGAGACAAAATGTAATGAGAGGGAGCTAGAAAGAGCCATGCTGCCAGACTTTTCTACTTTTTTTATTTGTCTCTTTTGGGACCTTTACACATAAAATCTGGCTTCTCTCACATCCCCCCACCATGCTTTGATCACAAAACTGCCTCTTTTGACCTAGCTCTCATGGGGTGCATGCAATGCAACAGGTCACATAGGATACTGACTTTCCTTATATTGATTGATTCATGAACCAGCTCTCGCCTACGATTTAAGTGCCACATGTACTGGGGGCCTTGACAACTAAGGTAGCATTCCAGGTGAGTGTCCTAACTATTAACTTTTGTCTGTTTCAGGAGAGGAAACAAACTTTTTATTTCCTTCTCATCCTTCCTACCCCTCTAAAGTTCTGTGTTCATCCCAACAGAAAGAAAAACAAACATTGCTTTGATTTTCATGGATTGCAAAAAAACTTTTCTCCCTGCTTGAATGGTAAAGCTGCTGCTATCAAATGCATATGCTACTGCCAGAAATATGTCTCAGCTGGGGGGAGATGCTGTTCACTTTTTATCAAAGCAGCAGAGGGAAATGGCTTCGTGGAGCATGCTCTGCAGTTGCTTACTGAAACCTCTCTGACTGGCTCTGAATTTCCTGCTTTGAAACATTTTGCTGCCCCAGCAGAATGGTCATGTAGCTGGCATGAGGCAACCACACCTCACTTCTGGGCTCCAGCATGTTTTCCCATATGGGCAGGATGTGGCTCTCTATGTCCCATCTCCTCCTAGTTATTTGTTTGTGTAATTAAATTTTTCACACTGCCACAGAGTTCTTGCATGCTTTTATTTAAGATGTGATTTACAGTCTGGAAATACCATCATCCTCTTAATTTGCAATGTATATGCTCTCCTCATGTTGCCGTTGGTACTACCTGTGCAATATCATCAAGCATACAGAGAAATATCATTCTGCTGCTTTTTACCTGCACATTTACTGTTGCTGGGTTGCATCTTTTCCATAGTACCTAACTGAGATTTTTAGCTTGCATGTTGTGGTGGGTTATAAATGAGATGGCCAAAGCAGAGACCTCATCTGCCCAACTTATATGTTGGAGATTGCTCCCATAGCAGAGTTCTCTGAATGACTTGTGAAGCAGGTTTTGAAATTAGCTTGCTTTAATAAATTGGCTATAATCACTAACAGCAGATCCAGGTCTGCTCCAACAGCTGCCCGGCTCTCCCTGTGAGGGCAGCACCCCTCCAAGAAAGGATGAAACAGATGACAGAGCATCATGCATCTTTCAACAATCTGATTTTAATCCACTACCACATGTGCGGGATAACCTTTAGATGTTTTACAGGGTCACTTGCTTTTAAGGCAAAAAGCACAAGACATTTTTTAAATGTACTAAATTAATTGTCACTAGTGGGGCTTCTGGTATCTTGACCAACAACAATATATGCGAAATGGGAAAGGATCAGCATGAGAAAATGATACCAGGGACCAGCATAGGTGAGAAGGGGGTGAAAGAAAGAAAAATGAAGACAGCAAATGTAAAGCAGAGCAAGGCAGTAGTTATGAGGTCTTCTGCAGGTAGATGTGAACTTGTTCTGTGTTCCTCATCCTCTGGCAAGGTGTGACACTACTAAATGTTGTTGCTTTTTAAACCAGCCAAAACCTTGGTGTGTATAATTTGGAGAAAAGGTAGATGCATTTTTCTAGCTCTAAACAAGCATAAACAGAAGTCGTCCTCTGACAATGGAAGTGAACAGAGTAATTTGTCACAAGTGATGGTTTAACATCCTATTCCTCATTCAGGGACGGAATTCTAAGGCCAAATCTCCACTGCCTTGCATTTTTTTTGTGCTGGACACAATGGTGTCGAACACAGACTGGCATCCAGGCTGGGCTATTCAAAAAGGCACAGTAAAACATGCAGGGTGCAAGTTTGTTTGCTAACAACAGTTTCTAACAGCTCTGCCAAAGGATGCATATGAAAGAATGGGAAGGGTAGGAAGACCAAGGAGACAGGGAGTCTGTGCAAGTGAAGAAACACTGCAATGTAGATCTGAGCAAAGGCTGTGAGGAAGGATTTGTGCTATTTTACAGAAGTTAGAGTTTTGGTAGATTAAGGTGAACTTGTGCTCTGTAGTACCTGTGTCATTGTGAGATGTGTGAAATGGACTGGTTGTTTTACTTCAACACATCAATTCAATACTGAATACCATTTTTTGTTTTGTCCAGTACAGATAAGGATCCTGCCATTGATATATCCCAGGGATGAGTCGGGGTGGTAGTGTGACAAACTCTTTATCTACACCACATACACCTAATAACGTGTACTTATTAGAATCTCTTACTTTCAGCGGATTTAATTAGTATGTTGCTAAATATGGTACTATCGCAACATGCCTACCCCAGGATTCCCTATGCTGCCAGGCCTGGTGCACCTGAACTAATAGAAAAGGCTAATGGGGAAGTCTAATGACCATTTTTAAAGCTTAAATACCAGTCATTTAATCTGACACTCCACAGGCTGCCAGTTGTTTCCTTGGGATGTTCATGGAGCAGTTAAATGCAAAATAAAATCTGCAGTCAGCAGAGCTGCTTTACAAATGTTCTGTAATGCTGGAAATCTTCAAAACTGCCTGGATATAGTATTCATCAAATTATATCTGACTGGCTTTACCCCTCCCCCTCCAAAAATTTAATGTGCACATGCACTGCCACGATGCATAGGAAAAATCCTATGGAACAGTCCAGCATACACAATCTGTCAGACCAAGAAGAAATAAAGGTCTGTTGTTAATTCAGACAAATGGTCAGCAGCTGCAAAATAGTTTCCACAAGAAACAGAGCAAAACCCTCACAGTTATGGACAGAATTTTTTACAATTTTATGTTGCTTTTTCCAGGGCCAAAATATACTGCATATATTCCTACTTAACTTTTATTCATATTCTCTGCTAATTCAGTCCTGTAAACCATAGCAACAAAAAGCTTTCTTTAAAGTAAGAAAAGCCCAGAGATTTTTATACTGTTTCTCAGTATTTTAAAAAAATTAATTGCCTCAGTCATATCATGTTAGAGAGTAAAAATGCACCAGCAGTGCAACTGAACATTGTGATTCTGCATTCTCCTTATAAACCACAGTTGTGGTGATTGGCATGGGCATGCTGGTCAGCAAAGGGCACTTCTCTGATCGCAGTGGGTATATGGTCACTGAATTAGGGCATCTCATCATCACATTCCAGAATATCTGTTATTCTAACTTTAACAGTGTTTTTCTTAGCTGAGGCAGTTTTTATGTGCATCACAAGAATATCCCATGTCTCTAATACTTTGCTACTTAGTAGAACAGGGAGGGTTTTAACAGTTCCAACTCAAAATATGCCAAAAAAAAGCAAAACATGGTGCTATCCAAAGCCTTTGCTGCTGCTAGGAAGAATTCATGGCTTCTGATGCAGGTTTCTATACCTGAGGGACAGTTAACAGGGTCTGCAGCAGTATCACAACATCTTTAGTTTCTTTTTGTGGATTTGCAGGCCCTGGCAGCAGTGATTACCAGGAAGATGGGCTGTGACAGACACTCCTTTCCTAAGTTTGTGTTTGTGTTATTTGGCCCTGCATTTGCAGGTGATAAGGAAGCAAACTGCCTCTGAATACGACTTAACTCCTATTCCTGAATGACTCTTTCTAGGTATTGCGTCAGTACTGTATTAGTGTTCACCACCATAAATCCGAGTGAAATCTGCACCTATGTTATTTAAACTACACACAGCAAGCTGAATGTTATTCTGCAAGATAGAGTGAAACAAATCCATTTTGTGTATAACTTCTCTTAAATCATAACTTTATCCAATAGGTCAGGAGGGACTTGAAGGTCTATTGGGTTATTTGAGATTAAGATATTCATATTGCCCTTTGTTGTCTGATAAAGACCATATCATCTGCTATATTTTTACCATTTTATAAACCCAAGCAACAAGAAAATAATCCTTATTTGTCCATCTGAGACACACTCACTAGATCTCAGATGTGGATTTGGATATTGAATAGATACACATTTCTTCCAAGTTCAGAGCGCATGGGATCATTCCTTTGCGCACTGCTGACTAAAGTGCCTGGCAAATTTAAGAGTATCTACATAAAAACTGCAGGATGCAATTGCTTCCCTCTCATCTGTGTCAAAACCTTACAGGAGAGTTCTCTGAGCTGAATGTCTTGATTCAGCCTCAGAGACATACATTCTGTGAGAACTGCATGGAGAGACGAAGTCAAAAGGATTTAAAAAGAGCTTAACATTTAACAGAGACTGAAGCAAGTAAGCTGCAAACACACAAAAAATTACAGAACTGAATCTCCAGTGCCCCAAGACTGTCTTTATGAGCTATTATCACCTGTTTTAAATGAAACAACATCGTATAAGCTATGTAAGTATGACAGACCTCGCAGTGCATTAATGAACATGTGGTTTATTGCTGTATTTTCATGGGCACCTGATTTAAAAATTTGAGACTGATCCCCCATGAGTTGTGGTTGAAGACACGGAGTTCTCTAGACTGAGTAGGATTTATGTTGACATAAGTTCAACCTTGTGGGCTGATACCACTGAACAGATGGGCACCATCCTTCTGAAGCAGAAGTGGTTGTGTGCAAGCTTTCTGATAGGTGATTCCACAAGAAGGGTGCACTTTGGTACATGCAATTATGTTTAAATCTTAAAAGGTCTCACAGTGTGACTTGTTTCAATGTCCTTCCCAGGAAAGAGACAGCTTCCTCCTCTGAAGACTTTGAATTACAGTATGTTGGGCTTCAATTCAGTTACATGAAACAAAACAATAAAAAACCTAAAACCAAAACCAACCTGGTTGTTAGATCCCCATGTCAAGAAATCCATAAGTTCCCCTGGACCTTTCCACACATTTTAGTCTCGTTTGCTATAAATGCTTCTCCAGCATAAAAGGCTTTGATTCTTCACTGCTCCCACCGTATGTAGTCACTGACATTTGGACAAAGCATGAAAAAAAGAGTATAGAAGAGAATGCTGATGAAATAACACTTATTCAAGTAAAAAACAAACTTCTGCTTAAAGCACTAATTCTAACTCCAAATTACACTTTGTGAATGCCTTGGGTGGCTCAGAGGGTTATGTCACAAGCATTATTCTATTTCTTTCACCCAGTTGTTTGTGTTGTTCTCATTCTTGAAATGTTTAAAAGTTCTATTGCCTACATTTTAAAGGAAAAGAATGCATCACCATTACTAATGAGAAATTTTATGAAATGCTTTTACATATACATGAGTGTAATGGGACAGATCCAGAATGGGACTTCAGCAAAGCGATGATGGTTAAGCTCAAAATTTGGGTGCCTGACCCTAAAGATGGGGTTTATGTTGCTGAATTTCTAATGCTTTGAATGCAGGAGAGTTTGTGAATTTGATTTGCAAAGGCCAGGACATCGAGTGGAGGAAATGCTGGAGATAGTTGTGCCTCTGAGGATCGGTACCTCAGAAGTTTAACTCTGTGCTAACACGGGTATCTCTGTGAAAATGGATTCCCTGCCTGAAACCACTTCCTGCACTTTGGTATCTAAGACAATTGGCCTACTGAGACTTTTCAAGGTGGCAGTAGTAACGTGAAGGTGTGTGAAAGTAACGGGCAACCTTTTATCTTTGGGGGAGCTGTGGTGAGCAATCACCTTGCATGATAAATTGCTCTTTCCTGTGAAGTATTACTTGGAGACATGCAAATGCCACCTGCTGATCTTGCAAGCAAATATTCTTTTCTCCAGTTGGAAAAGTGGGATGAGTTGATTCCAGTTTCTTGTGAGACTTTCCTTCCTCTCTCTATAGGTACTGGGTATTTAAACCACAGAATTTTGCAGTAATTTCTCAGCTGAACATAAAAGCGGTGAGCTTTCTTATTTCTCTATTATAAAAAAAAAAAAAAAAAGGTCATTTTTGTTTCTCTACTGAGGAAACAGTGGTCATTTTTTCTTGTTTCTTTACATAAAAAAAATTAGAAATGAACCAACCTTGAATTGTTTCATGGGAAACTGCAGCTTTTGGGAAATTTCATGGCGTCATTTGTTCCTTCTTTTGACATGGTGTGTGGCTGTAGAAGAAAGATTTTGTGCTTCATCTCCCAGCAGTAACATAAGAACATTTCCTTTTCTAAACGACTGTTTCATTAAAGCATTTCCTAATCTTGTAAGAGAGGGGGTGGTATTTTTCTAAGGTAATGACTTTACCCAGAAATGACAGCACACCTAACACTGGCGTATGTCTGCTGTGCTGTGAACTTGTGTCCAGTGTGCTACGTTTCCCCCCCAACCCTGTGAAAGAATGAAGGCATCTATTTGAAAGTTTGAAACAGTGATCCTGCAGCAGGTCACTTTGTGGCTTCTGCAAATCAGTCTGAAGCAATGGGACCTCATGTAGTGGAAGTTCATCCAGGGCAGGACATGAACAGGGCTGGCATGTGGCAGGACTGAATTGGAATTTCCCATGGAACAGCTAGAGATTAAACATGACAAATCAGGATGAAATTTTAAAATTAAAATCAAGTAGGAATCACAAAACAGGCCAATAATTCATCCCAAATTTAAGGGAAATGTCTGTAAAAATGTTGTGTTGTTTTTTGTTTTTTTTTCTTTTTTTTTCCTCAAGCACTTTTTCTTTCTGCCCCTCTTAAATACTTTAAAACATTAAAAGACTTTAGTGACTTGGTAAACTCTGACTCATGTAAAAACTCAGGCTGTGTCATTGAATCAGCTGTAGTTATAAGATCTTACTGAAGGCATAGTTGTAATTCTTATACAACAATGTATTTTGAGCTGATAGACATACAGATTTCTGTCTAGTGTTTTACCATTCTAAGGAGTTTGATATCACTTACCTATTCCACTACAAGTGTTTAATAATCTAGCTATTTCAAAACACCCTGTAGGATTTTAAATGTACCTTTCCCCCGTTCCCCCCTGGATTCTTCAATCCCTGAGCTACAAGTTAAAAAGGAATAAATATCATGATCAAAATAGCATGACAATGACTTTTGTATTTAGCAAATAAATATGGCTTTACTTTTTGGTATTGATAGGTAATAGTTCCCATTAATGTTTGAAGATAATTGCATTAGACATATTTTAGAAACCACCCCGCTGAAAAACCCTCAAAGACCAGCATGAACCTAATCAAGCATAAATAATACTCTTAATCAAATATGAATTGTACATTTAGAAAAGTTTTATAGCATTTGCTATAGTATTATTGGTGCCTCAGCATTGAAAAGCTGATCTTACTGTTTCAGTGGTGCCCAACGATAGGATGATGGGCAACCAGCACAGACTGAAACATAGGAGGTTTCATCTGAACATGAAGAGAAACTTCTTTACCTTGAGAGTGCCAGAGCACTGGAACAGGCTGCCCAGGGCGGATGTGGAGTCTCCATCCTGTGCGATCTGTTCTAGGTGAATCTGCTTTAGCAAGTGGGTTGGACTAGATGATCTCCAGAGGTCCCTTCCAACCCCAAACATTACTTGATTCTACATGATTCTGTGATCCTGTGGTACTAGCTAGCGCTTACAGAAGAATTATGTCTGGACTTACAGAAATCATGGTCAAAACATGGGCAGGTTGTGAGCCACAGCAGCTTAAGCCCATCTCTAAGTGTGCCATCATTTGATGGAGGTTTTTGCATATCGATATGTGACTCTGGCAGATGAGCTTGCATGATCTGCCTATGGCAGTTTTGGACATTTTTGCCCCAAGCTGTTCTCTTGGCCCCTGTGCTGGATCCTGTTTCTCCGGGGAACCAGCAGCTGGGAGCCCTAGCCACACCACTGCCAAACTCACAGTTTAGGTTTAGATAAACCTGCCTTCATTATCCATAGAACGTAGGCCAAACTTCTGTTGAAATGGCTGAGACATGGGCACACAGTCCTTTTTTGTGGTCTGGGAGAAGTGGCCTTGATCACTGCAGCAAACTGCTGGGCAGATGATAACTGCTTGAAATCTATAGGCTTTCCAGAGTTTGCTTCTTACTTACCTGAAGCTGCTTTAACATTAGCTGCTCTGTAACATTTTTTTCTTTTCTGTTAAATCTTACTCCCTTATTTCCCACCAGGCACATGAGACTTGAGTCTTCTTGTACATAAAATTGCACTGATGTGATTCTAGTGCGTTCAAATCATTCTGAAATTATGGAAGTAAAAGAAAAAAGACTGAAACCTGTGTGGCTTCCAATTCTGTTTTATCTTCATAGTTTTAATGGGAAGAGGTCTTTTATTAAGATAAAATTCTAATTATAACAACTTGAATAGCACTGTCCTACATCAATGACCTTTTCTATCTGAAACTATACTTTCCACGTCAGTGTCATAAAATATTGCCATATTAATGTATTCCCTGTAACTGAATAAAGAATTTGAAAAGTCCTGTTTATTTGTCTATTTGTCCTTGCTAATTTGTGCTCTACACTGTCTACAAAAAAAAAAAAAAAAAAAAAAGAAAAAAGGTAGACAAGTGTTAATTGTTAATAGACACTCTGAAGGAAAATGCATTTTTATTTGTGAGACCCCTTACAAAATGAGAAGTCAGTCTTGGAAATCAGACCTCTTGAAATTCCTTATAAAAAGAAAACAAGGTTCTTCTTTGGACTTCATGGATATCAAAGGAATTTTGTAGGTGATTGAGAGCATCTGGCTTTAATTGTGTTAAATAGCCTTAAGCATCTGACTTTAAGTATAGAAGCTGAGAAATTCCACTGCGGGTACAACTTCTTCGTATATCTTTCAGATGCAGAAGGAATCAGGATGATGTTTGTTTCAACAACCAGCTTTAAAAAGAGAGAAACATCACATAAGCAGAATAGTTCAGTAAGTTTTGATTTTGGAACAAACAACATGCTCTGCATGGATTGGAACAGGAAATTGACACAGAAACTGGAGATTTTTCTTAAAATAAATTGATTTGGCCTGATTGTTATGCATTTTCAGTCTCAGACATTATGAATGCAGAGTACTATATATATATTCACACATTTATTAACAGTGGGAGCAGCACATGCTACACTGTGTGTGATTTAGTTTTCAGTTCGCACATATTACAACCCTACCAAAGCACTTTAGACAATAGCATTTCATTATAAATGTGGATATTCCTGAAATTATGCAGGTTTATGGAATTATATTTTAGAACGAGGATGGAGAGAAAAAAAATCCTGAAATAAAATTTCATGACTGTCTGCCTTTTAAGATGAAGTCTTTCCTTTCATTGCAGTGTTCATTCATTTCTATGGAGTGTGAGTAAACAGAAAGGAAATAGCTTTTGGCCTGATGAGCTCTGGGAGGATGTTTCTGTACAAGAATACTTTGTATGCTGTACATCCAGACAGTTTTCATTGCACTGGCTGGAAGAGATTGCAAGGCAATAATGTTATTAGTGAAAAACGCTGAAGCTGAATAAGATAAATCCTCAGCCAAATGTTATAACTCAAGCAGTGAAGAAGTCCAGTGAAACTGTGATATAGTTTTAAAGTAAAGAGGGCATGAAAAATGATTTTGTAAGCAGAAGCTGTCACTATATACAAATGGCTTTAGCAATTCAGAATTATACCTGCTGCAAATGTGATTCTACAAATTATGGAGTGCAGCAGCCCTGATCCAGCAACGATATGATTTTATATCACCCATGCCCCACTGATGCAATGACTTACAGTCCTGATGTACACAGGAAAAAACAAACAACCCCACTGACTTTCTTACAGAGAGCTGCAAAGCTCTGGTCTGTGTTAACGCCAGCTTCCTAGCCTCCTACTTAATCTGCCCTTGTATTATGATTAAAAAAAAAAGCCTGTATTTGTTTACTCACAGATCAGAGCACTCAAAATAAGGCAGGATGGAATGAAATGGCAAAAGAAGGCTGTCTGCATACTAAATTATTAAAGATCACCTTTACCTCGAAAGAGTTTAAACAAAAGCAATGAGACATGACAGTAATTTTTTCTGTTATATAGTTTCATACGGACAGTCTTTTGTGTTTACAGTCACTGAGCTGTGTGAGTTCAGAAAACTCTAGACTGAGCTGTTTGTCCTTGTGGTATTTCAGATTTCACACCTCATGCTGTAAAATTTTCCAGGACCAGCTCTGTGCTTTGAAGTATACAGTGTATGGCGGTAAACATTAACAAGTCATAAATATATTTGGACAAAAAAAAAATGTTTTAAAGATTATATTTGCTTTAGTCTGTGGTGATACTGTTCATTATTCTGCAATTTCAAGAATGTGTAGGATGGCAGATAGCTCAAAATCATGCTGTTTTGATGAAGCAATCAGACTTCATGTAAATCTTTTATCTCTAAGGCTTGAAATAAACAAACAGATAATGAAATAAATTATTGTGGCTGTGTGTTTTCTTGACCCAAATAGTTAAAAGGTTTTTGCTGCTACTTAACCATGAATGAATTTGTATTCAAATGAAATTGTCACAGCAGCAAACAAACTCTGAAGAAAATGGTAGTTAAAAGTGTGATGTTTAAGAGCTAATATTTTAATGAAGATAACACTTGCCAGCTTATGTTAACAAAGGGCTAGTCTAATGAAAGCAGCGTGTAATTATTTGCCCTGGATGCCAGCTGTCAGCATATAGATACTGTTCAGTTCTAGTGAGCTGAAGATAAATGTGCAATACCTCTAATAGATATTTGCATCTGTACAGCTGTGTTTATCTGTCTGTATGAAGTGATATTTTAATAGACTTTGCAAGTACAGGTCAAAATCACAGCCATACTGATTTCACTGTGTATATCATGAGAGTCACTTGCAGAACATTGGCTGATTCCCAATGTGCTGGTGAGAGGCTTCAGTGTAGGAAGCGCCTCTACACTGAAGTCAGAACTAAAGGTCATCTCGAGTGTCCTCTTTCTTGCTGATTTCTTACAGCCTGTAACAGCAGCAGCCTCTTCCTCGGCTCACTCTATCCATGCATTCCCATTCCTTCTGTTTTTTATGTCATCCCATTTTTTCTCCTGAGCCCTTGTGTAGCGTTAAACCCCCTGTTTCCTGTTTTAATTGGTGTGGCCTCCTCACACTTATTTAAGGTTTCACTCTTGTGATTAGAGTCCTTGCAGCTTGACTCTAGAGAGTTGTGTAGACTTGCTGGGAAATAGATTGGTCCTCTGCGTGGGTCCACTTGTAGAACTATATTAAGCGCAAAGTCTTCACAGAAAGAAAATACTTAATTATTAAGATAGTGAGTAATACCAGAAAAATGAAAAACCACACACATACATATACATAAAAGTATACATATTGAGGACGATATATGAAGGAGTGTTTTTTTCCCACAAAACAATACCAAGCACAAGAGATTATATATTTTTTAATTGCAAAGTAAAATCTTCCAAAACTGTCTAATTGATGGATGGGAAGCTTTACCAAAGTGCTGAACATAAGGGAACCTGACATTAAATGTTTGGTATGCTGCCATGACATTTGCTGAATTTTATTTTTATGCTGAATTTAAACCATCAGTGCTGCTAAATTTGATTCTTAGAGGAATAATACAAGATAATGGAAACATAAAATAGAAAATAATGTAACTTTTGTGAATGCAGTCAGATACTACATTTTATACTTCTGAAAATGGTAAAAAAAAAATATTTTGTTTTGCTTTGAAATTCTTCTATGTGCAAGGAGTGGAATGTTCTTTAAGAATTAGTAGGTTACTTTATAAAGAACAATCCCTCAGTTTTTTCTAGAGTTTTCAGTATATTTCCTTCCTTCCTTCCTTCCTTCCTTCCTTCCTTCCTTCCTTCCTTCCTTCCTTCCTTCCTTCCTTCCTTCCTCCCTTCCTCCCTTCCTCCCTTCCTCCCTTCCTCCCTTCCTCCCTTCCTCCCTTCCTCCCTTCCTTCCTCCCTTCCTCCCTCCCTTCCTCCCTCCCTTCCTCCCTCCCTTCCTCCCTTCCTCCCTTCCTTCCTTCCTTCCTTCCTTCCTTCCTTCCTTCCTTCCTTCCTTCCTTCCTTCCTTCCTTCCTTCCTTCCTTCCTTCCTTCCTTCCTTCCTTCCTTCCTCCCTTCCTCCCTTCCTTCCTCCCTTCCTTCCTCCCTTCCTTCCTCCCTTCCTTCCTCCCTTCCTCCCTTCCCTCCCTTCCTCCCTTCCTTCCCTCCTTCCGTCTCTCTCTTTCTCTCTCTCTTTCTCTCTTTCACTGCTGATCAGTTAAGCCCATCTGACCACTGGTCCCTAGAACCTCATCAGAGTTTAGGAAAGTATTATCACTAATTAGACAGGGTTATGATCACAGTATTTAAGCATTTTCTCTAGTGAAAGTGATTTATCATGAAGACCAAAAAGGAAAATTCCATGTTTGTGCCATGCTCACATTAGGGGAAAAAAAAAGGACAATGTAATGTTTTTGAACTCATACATGTTCACAGTCCTACTACAAACAAAATGACTCAGTTCTAACATGGTGAGAGCTAGTGAAATAAAATCCAACCAATCAAACAACAACAAAAACCAAAACAATGGAAAAATCTTGATCAGATAGGATTTTTTAAAACTTCAACTTGCCTTGCCTATATTGAGATTTCTACACACAGTAGATAGAAATTCATATGCTTTGTGTGAAAAGAGGCCAGGCTGTGAATTAGGCAAGATGACCTATGGACTGGAAGCTTTGAGCTGTAGTAGACTCAGTGGGCCTCAGAAGACAATTAGGAGGCTATCTTTCCTTTGGGAAACTTTCTTACGAAAGAACTTCAGGGATTTGGCAAAATTTTTATATTTAGCTACATTAAAATTGCAGACCATGAGCAGAAAAGTATGTCTGCTGTCTATGCCTTCACTCCAGGGTGCCCTCTGTCAATGTGGTTCTATGTTTTTCTTATGTGGACATCAGTTCCCCAAAGAATAAGTATGCACTGCTGTCCTGTCTTACTTTTGAAAAAAAAAAGGAAAAATTGGAAAGGATAAAAGCATAAATGCTGATGCTATTACATATCAGTTCAGCAACCCTAGGGGGACCTCTGCTCACCTATTCTTGAAAGGGGAGCTGGCCACAGGAGGAAGGACACAACTCCCAGCACATAGTCTCCTCTCTGCAATACATGGGGGTACGTGGAGGCACTTTTTTTCTCACCATACCTCTTTCCAGACATGGGAATCTAAGCTCTTTACTTACTCTTTATTTAAATAAGAGATCATCTAGGCTCAGCTGAGAAGACCAGATCGTATCTTCCCCTTCTTTTCCTGCAACTCCCCTTCCTTGTCTGCTTCCTATCAATAGTGAACAGGGAACAGAAGCTTTGCGTTTTTGAAGGGGGCAGGATCCCATCCAAACTCCTCTGTGTTTACACAGAGACTGGTATAATGCTGCAACAGAAGTCACTGGAGCGATGATGTACTCACTTCTGAAAACTCAGCAAAACATGGAGACTTTCTCCATGGAGAACAGAGTTCTCAACATATGATTGGATCCCAGAACAGTACATCATTAATCCAAGCAAACCTTGGCTAAAATAGCTAACGTGGATTAAACTGTCAATGAACTGGTCTTTAATTCAGATTAGCGGTTAAATTCTGCTACATTCAGCTACTCATTTGACTGCTTTGCATTACTTCAGCAGCGCAAAGCAGCAAGTGAATGTGTCCCTGCACATTTCTTGTGAAATCACAGATTTGTTTAATAATTATTCAGCCAGCTTGATTTGCCCCTTTTACAAGTCACCTCAGTGAGACAGCATTAAACTGGAAAGGTTTGCAGTACAGCAGCTCTAAGGAGATTTTTGCCTAAGGGAGCATCATGTGTTACAGAAGTCATGAGAAAAAACAAACCTTTGAATGCTTTTTTTAGTTTGATTGCACTTTCAATAGTGCTTACTGCAAATCATGCAGACTTAATATTTCTCCAATTTTGTATGGGAATTGCTTTCTCATTCCTTCTCACTGTTTTACCTCACAGTTAAAGTCTATCAATTCCGTCTTTCAGGTTGTGAAAAATCTTTCTAGTATAAGCACCCCATGGAGCCCATTATTTGCATGATTTGAAATGAGGAATTTTTCAAACGTGACCCTTTTTTCTCATCCTTTAACAGACAAACTCCCACAAATATTTTTGCTGCTTAAAACTGTCTGTCACTGTAAAGAAAAATCTTGTTAAGAACTACTGGAAAGAACCTTGTAATTTCTTAACATAACAAGCTTCTAGGATGTCAAGGTTGTGTGCCATATATACTTTGGGTTCTGGTTCAAGTTCTGAGTCAAGCATTTCCCAGGACTTGCTCTCACATGGCAAAATAGTTAGTGTAGTGCTATAAGAAGTGGTGGATGCAATAAAAATGACAATGCATAAAGGCAGCTTAGAGTAATATGGAACTAATTTATTGAACATAAATATAATTCAGCAATTCTAGAAACTGCATATACAGCAGTAAAAGTCAGAACGTAGACACCTTACTGAAATCAGAGTGAATTTGTCTGAATGGCTTCAGTGGCTTCAGTGGGAAGGTGCTGAAGCCTGGAATTGTTTTTTAAAGACCATTAACAAACAGAAAAGCACATTCTAAAAATGTGATGATTGGAAGTACTTGGCAAATCAAATACATAACTTGCTGAGCATGGAGTTTGGAATATACAAATTGTGTTCACAGAATGGGAAGCTGAGCTTTAGTCCAGGTAAAACTGATGCCTTTACAGGGAAGAAGCTTAAGTTATCTTTTTGTCTTCTCCTGTTTAAGACTATTCCACATACTATTTGTACACTGATTTAATTTTAGAATATTTTCTTAAAATATATGATAAGCTCGTCAAACTACTTTTGTTTTAATTAAGGATATAAGCATATTTGAATGATTTACAGTGATTTACGTGAAACAGGTTCTGTAGTGCAATCATTAAATCTGCTAAAAAACCCAGTATATAAACAAGCTGTAGGATGCTGTTTGATCAATTGTCAGAATAGAGGGTAAGTGCCCCTATTATTATTTGCAAAACATGAGCTGCATGGTGTAATCTCTCAAGATAAAGTAAATACATTCCTTCACAATTAGGCTTAAAACCAAATCCTAATTATAAAGGATTTGTAGTATTAATTTGCCATAGCCTCGTAAATACAGCAGGAAGAATTTAACATACGAAGAGGAACACTCAGGGGAGTCTAAGGCATTTTACACAGAAGCTTATGGACTGAAAAAAGGTAGAACTTGCCAGTGCAAAAGATGCACTTGTCCAATAATGGGTGATTCTGACTGAATCTTTAAATTACAGGACAGGAGGTTTGGATCTTAAATGTCTCTTGCATGAATTAGTCTTCTCAGCTTTAAAAAGTACAAGATGCAGAAAGGATGGGAGAAGGGTGTTGACTGAATCTTAAGAGAATGATGTGCAATTCTTGGAACCTGCAGGGATGACACATGCATTTCTTGGAGATATTTCCTTTTAAGAGCAATGATCAGGTTTGACCAGTGTAAGCTACAGACTGGCAGCCATGATTTTAAAGTTCGCTATTCATTATTTCACTTCAGACACTTGCATTAGCCAGTTTCAGGCCAGCCCTAAAAACTATATTAATTTTGTGCTTATCTTTGTTAAGTTTATTAAAATGAAATGCACCTAGCTACCCAACTGTCAAAAACAGGTTTTGCATGAATAAAACATAAGTTATGTTTATCCTGGTTTTTGGCTTCTCCTCTGAAATTGATAATTAGTATGATGGAGGCTGTTCCTTATCAGAGACAAACCAAATCAGGACAGAAGTATATGGAGTTGTGGTTACACATTTCCGTATCTGGCTTCAAATTTCAGGTGATGATTTAGAAGTAGTCAAGTAACAAAGAACAAGGTCCTTGTTGGGCGATGTTCTTGACATGTTCAAGAGATTGCTCCTATGGAGAGGGTCTGTATTTGAAATGTTTTACGTCTGCTCTGGAAAGAGAGTGGTGTTTATGCAAAGGCTCCCCTCCTCCAGCCAACAGTTAGAGGGGAATGATTGTAGCAGCTAATAAAAAGTAACCTTGTGACTTTTTGGATAGCCCCATCTTTCTTGATTATAGGGTTTCTTGAAGTCAGTTTGAACTCTGCAGGTTGGAACAATATTCCAGGCTTGTTCTACTACATCAAACTATTTTAGTAATTCTTGCTATTACCAGGTATTTTAGGGCAGTAGCAAACTATATACTGTCAGGAACCATGAACACAGTCTCTTAAATAAAGTTTCATAGGAAGAATTTCATTTCTGCACAGCTTGGTTGGAGCAAAGTAGAATCTATAAAAAGTTTTTATGTTACTTTTTATGTTGACTCTGTAGGATTATATTTAATGGAGTTACCGTCACTATAATAAAATACCTGCTTGACCATGTACCTCTATGTGGATGCAAAAGGGAGTTTCCCATTGTACTGAATACAGAACATGATAGCTCTGCTCAAATTTGGTACAATTTTATTTTCTTTAAGTGTTGATGTATTATTTAAGCCTCATTACTTCACAATTTTTAAAATAATTGTTTTTCCTCTTTATTTTTCTTATCTTTCCTTTCTAGGAGAAAACACCCTAAAAGAAAGACCTATTAAACACCTAATAAAAATGGAAGTTATGATAAAATAAGCATAACCTTCAAAATAATTAAGCCAGTAAAATTCACACTCACATCGAAGAGCTGAAAATAATATACAGTTTAAGTTCCTTGGTTCCCATACGATAAATCACTTGGCTTAATTATAGGTATGTTAAAGTATATGCTATGTGATGTTTTCTTGATCAGAAGCAATGCACATTTCCCCGTATCTATGTAAACCACAGGTGCACACAATGTGTATGGTGTGCATACAATGCATACACAGTATGTCCTGTATACACATGCATACACAAGTATAGTATGTTAATCTCAATAAGCAAAAGGTACAACCAGCCATAGATGAGCAAAGGGGCAACTTCGATGACAATGCAGAAGGCTAGGAGCAAGATAGTTATGGTATGTAAGCTATGGCATGTATAGTTTATTCTAGGCAAGGCCTAAAACTCATGAAGTATTTTATTTTAAAAAGAACCCCACATATTTGCTGCATTTTTTGAGGGGAGGATGTATTTCAAGACACACATGTGGTGAATGCAGAGACAGTGAAGACACAAGCATTTAAATAGAGCTTTGGAGTGGCTTTCAGATCCGACTGAGGATCAGTTATCTGTGCACTGTAAAATAACAGTCTAATGAAAAACATGGGGGTTGAAACAGATATTTCTGAGGCATTTATGATGAAAAATACAGTGTTAGGTATGTTATAGGATTGTACTGGCTAGTCAATCAGATTGGTATAGAAATGCCAGGAGCCAGCCAGTTGCTCTGACTGTGGCAGTGTGAGCCAGGTGTCTGGTCCTAATTTTCTGTATCTTTTCATGGGTGGTTGAAGAGTCTAACTCTATTTCCCTAATGTATTTTTCCAGTCATAGTTGCTGCTGTTGTTTTCCTTTCAAAGAGAACTGTACTTATCAAAACTTGACACAACCGATGAAAATGAAATTTCCTACCCCCCTGTTAACATTAAAAAGTCATGCAGCGTTATTGAGCCTTTTCCTTATTATTTCAGGGGAATGTTTTGTAGACTTTGGGCCTGATCCAGCTTTTGGTGGCACTAATGCTCACCAAGCATAGCTAGAACCTGCAGACAGAAAATTTCTCTCATGTGAAATTCTGAGCTTAAAAAATGTTCCTGTCAGTCAGCAAACAACTCTAGTGGCAATGCAGATAAAATATATGAAATACACATTCACAGAACCATAGAATGTCTTGAGTTGGAAGGAACCTACAAGGATCATGGAGTCCAGCTGCTGTCCCTGCATATGAGAATCTCACAGTTCACACCATGTGTCTGAGGACATCCAGTCTCTTCTTGAACACTGTCAGGCCTGGGGCCGTGACACCTCCCTGGGGAGCCTCTTCCAGTGCTCTGCCATCCTCTGGGTGAAGAACCTTTTCCTAATGTCCACATTAAACCCCCCCTGGCACATCTTCCTGCCATTGACATATCTTCCTGCCATTAAAGTTGCTTTCTGTCCTTCTTCCATACATCAGCCCCTATGGCCATTCTGAGTTTTTAAAGACAAACTGCTGCCTGCCCCATGCTGCTACCAGACCTGTGCAGCAGAAGCAGCAGAGTGGGTGTTGCCTCACTCTATGGCTTGGTGTTAACTCCCAAGGTGGCTGATATAAGTGGAATTGATGGTTGTTTGTGGGTATAGGTGGCTACAAATGAGGGTGACTGAGGAGCCAACATATATTGCACTTACTGCTTCTGTGAGAAGGACAGAAAGCTGTCATGGCCAGTAGAGAGATGGGCATCAGGAATTGTCCCCTCCACACTTGCCACTTAAACTCAACAGAGGCTGGAAGTCAGGATCATCAGTCTTATGACTGAAGAGTAATGAGCTCTCCCCACACTTAATTATATAAAGAAAGTGATTTTTGTTTATTATATAAACAGAAGTTTTTACAATTACCAGGTAACTATAAGAAAATCCTTCTCCAGTGTAAGCAGTACCTTTTAGACTCTAGGAGATTTAAATTCAAATTACTTGTTTCACTCAGGTATGTTCCCATGAAATGCTTTTGTTCTAACGAAATGAATTGTTCCACTGAGACATTTCTGACTAACTCCAGTCATAATCCATTCAATACAACTAAACTCATGTGTAAAAAGGAATAATTTTGCAGATTGTGTTTCTCAATTTGTAATGCTTCAGAGGAACTAGATTTATGCATTATTTCTTTGATTTCTAGAAAAAAAAAAACTACTGTAATACTGGATTATGATATACATCCAACATTTTGATAATTGCACTTTCATATTGCACTTGGCTTGAACTATTGAGTCCTACAGTGTCTTCACAATTTTGTTCCTCTTTTTCCCTCCTTTACTCCCAGAAGCAGATAAGTTCTGCACAAGGAAGGACTTCTAATGTATCCAAGCCCAGCAAAACCCACATATGTGAAGTGAGTGACGCAGACACTTGTGTAAGGCTTTGAAGTGTTGGCTTTCAGAGGTCCTGATGGAGGCTACTCAACTGCTGAGTTAACTGACAGGTTAATGGTGCAGTGTAAAAAGCCTGCCATTCATTTACTGAGTCATATGTGCTGCATGGATACATATTCTGCCTTTATTTCTCTTGCTGTCTTGAAGTGCACGGGGAGAGGTGTGAACAATTAGTTAATGAAGAGCATACTGTGTCTAGACAGAGCTAACTGGTAGCAGATGATCACTGTTTGTATTTGTCAGTGAGCTGAGTGACACGAGTGAGATAGACTTGCACCAGGAATAGATATCACTGGACTCCAAATTACTGTCCTTCTTGCGGTGTTTTTTTCCCTTCGTCGTCGGAAGTACAGGTCATGCTGAGTCCCAGCCCCATCATTTCTTCAGTGATGGAGAGGCATGATGATAAGACCTTTGAAATATTTGCCTTCTACACAGGGTTTCACCTTCTGGTCTTGCATTTTAAAAATAGAAATAATGATATGTAATGCTTTTGACCCAAAGCTTTTTGATTAAAGCTTAGATATTATACTGGCAACACTGTGAGAAACCAAAGTTAGACTTCAAGATAGATGCTAGCTTGGGACTTAGGAATCAACAGGTCACTTCCTGGCTTTCTTGCTTTTTTCCTGATTGACCTTGAGCAGACCATTTTGCTTTACTTCTCTATGCCTTGCTTTCTCATCTCTAAAGTGTGGATAAAGGTGCACTATGCAAGGACAACTCGGTGAAAAGCATTATGTTACTGCAATCAGGGGAAAGACTTGCAGATATTCCTGTCAATAAACTTGTGTGTGGACTTCTGTAGTACATTTTCTTTTACATAATGATTTTGTGGAAGGTAGAAGCAGGCAGAAGTGAAAGCATAAGAGTAGATGTTTATAATTTCATCTATCTTGCTGCAGATGAGGCTTGATAGCTGGATTGCTTCATGGTCCTACAAGTATAAAGCAATATTATAATAGACATTCAAGAAATCATATAACTGTAATGCTTAAGTGGTACCAACTAATGGGAACCATTAGGACAACTATTGCCTAGAAGTAGAGTTTTAGGTACAAAGAAGAGATTTATGGTTCTGTCTGGTTTAAAAGGAAATGGGAATATTTTTAAAGGAGTTGTTATGAGGAAACATTTTGTCTTTTCTTTCTAGCTATAAACAGATGCTTATTCATATTATGCCAGATTTGCTAGTTAAGGCTTCTCTTCATCAGCAATGCATAAATCTCTCTTGATCGATTGGCAAGGCACAACAAATAAACTGGCATACAATAGGGGAACTTGCTTACTGTCTTTGCATTTATTTTATAGTCCTATTCCTACAATATTCCTATTGACTTTGGTGGTCCACACTCACTTTTTAAGATCTGTTCACAAGAAGAAATTCTGAGAGAACATACTTTGTGCTGAGAGTTGGGTGGAAACTGCATCATATACAATATAAAGCGAAACTCTCTAAGCCAAGAAGGAACTGAGCACACCCTGTCTGTTTTGTGGTCAATATTTCCTTGAATAAATTACATGGAAGACAGAAAAGAAGAAGGAAATGTGATGACTTTGCTAAAGTGACCCTGCATTGTCCGTGTCGATTTTTGAATGGCTGTCTACCCAGCCCTCCAGGCTCTATCCTTGCCTGGGAATGATCTGGAAAATAATGCAACAAAACAGTGCATTGTAAATCCCTAGTAGACTGATAATGACTGAAAGTGATCATCTCTCTAGGGATGATGTTGTTTATTATACTGTCAGTTGTCTATAAGAAATGGTGGCACTGGTAGGTTTGCTGTTGGAAACCAAACACCATAGAACTCCCATGGACAGGTCTTGGAAATGGAATTGCAAAATTCTCTTACTTCCTGGGGTGATATTTTCACCTAAGAACTGACATTTTTCTATTAATTACTGGCACTTGTATTTTGGTGATAAAGGGCATGGATATGAAGTCTACTTCTGACCCTCTTAAAGAGAATAAAATCCAGTCGCAATTTTGGGCTGAAAAAATTAGTTTGGACCTTTACAGGTAGATGTCTACATTCTAAGTCATCAACATTTGGTGCTTTTATAACCGTGTGAAGAAGAAAAGTCACTTTTATGGCATGATCCACATGATTTATTTCACATCTCTATGTTTGTATGAGACAAATATGAAAGTGGAAATACCATGTTCCCTCCATTGACTGTGAAGGGAGTCAAAGGTGACTCATTTAGGTGCAGATGGCAACACTGAAAACCTCCTCTAGATTACGCTAATGTGACTCAACCTGTTTAAGTTATTCTGAAGAGCTTGGGAATCATGCGGATTACACTCCCTTTTAAGATCAATGCAGCTTTTGGATGTCTCCTCCAAAGGTCACGGTGCTGACTGAATTAAAGGACTTGTGTTTGAATGGGAGGACCTCTCTCTTGCCTGTTGTCCAAGATGAAGAATTCCACTCTACATCCTTCTTCTTCCAATGAGAGTATTGGAGGACTTGACACTAAAATCCCTCTGTAGATGAGGCTGTTTGACAAATCTCTGACTTGACTTATGGGAACTGAGTTTTTTTCTAAAGTTTGCCAATTTTGCACATTGCAAAGTGGTAGTAAGAGTTCATCTACAGTTCAGTAGGAAATGAGTGGAACGCCACTGGATTCACTTTACCAAGGATCGCTTACAGACATTTAATCAGAATGAATTTCTCTTCAGTTTCATCAAGGCTGACAAACTTAACGAGAAGACCAAGCCATTTGTCTCTGCTATTAAAAGCTTAAGATTTAGAGAGGAATAAATGAAGGAAGCCTTCATTATTTGTGTTTATACAGAATACAGAGGAACTATTTTTAGTTTTCATGCTGTATTCTTAACACATTTGAAGTATAGAAGTGGAAACTGGGAATAATTTGTCTGTGAACTACATGCCTGTGGGGTGTAAGCTAAAATGCCTTCTTTGATCTAACAATGAAGTGAATTTGTGTCATGGACCACACACTTGAAACAAGGCAAGCAGAGGAAAGATGGAGGGAAGGGTTCAAGCTTTAACGCTAAGTTCCATGTAAAGTGTGTTTTTTCCTCTCCACTCGGCCCATTAGAACTAATGCACATTAGTGGAAAATAAAATTATTCCTTATTGCTTTGTTAGTGTCTGTGTTTTGACAATTTTGTTGTCTTTCCCAAAGCACTCTTTGTACAGAGGTGGGAGAAATCAGTTCATTAGGTGACCTTTTCTAAGTGGGTTGCTTTCCATTTTTGCTAGCTGACAGTGTAATGGATTTCAGGACTTTTTATGCAGTTTTTTTTTTTTTTTTTTAAATATACTAACCTTGTTTGTCATGGATCGGAAGTGTAGGTCTGTGGTGTTTATGCAGTGTGTGTATATTCTGTAAAAATATTTGCATGATGATACACAGAACTGAATTCAACCCTGATAATACTATCACTGATTTTACTGAGGTTATATGAGGGCTGGGTTTGCCTCTGTGTGAAAGTCAGCTGACGGTTTTCATAATAAGGAGGAGTTTGAATAAATGTGTGATGCTTATTTGGGATATCCTTCCTTTTCCCTCTAGAAGAGACAGAAATTTTGTCCAAATGGTGCTTTCATCATGTTGCTTACCACTCGATGCAAACACTATCTTGCTGACATGAAATATTGTGTGTTTTTTCATAATAAATGAAGCATAAATAAAATAGAGTGTCCTTATGTTAAAAGGCAAGCAGAGGAGGTTACTAAAAGTGCTCTAACTGTGATCAGTGAAGTTCTTAGATGTCCCAAAGTGACTTAGACTTGCTAGTCCAATTATTTTTTTACGGTGGTTATGCTCCTGAACCACTTAGTGTTTTTGGAAATCCAACCTACTCCCAAATGCAAGTATATGGAAATAAAAACTCTGTCTGACTCATTGCAGTAAATTAAAATCAAATGTCTGAAGACAGCGTCCAACTGTCTGCCCTGTCTTCTGGATGGTGTTGTCCACAAGTGAGGGATTTCCTGTAAGGGTGTGTTTGAATTGCCGCAGTGATTTGTGCAACAAACTAAGATAAACTGAAATCAGAGCTGGTTTACTTTACATGACCAGGTGAAAACAGGAGCTGAGTTGCAAGCAGCTTAGATGGTACTCTCCTGAGATTAGTAATGTCCCCCACAGGGCTCGGGTGGGCAGCTCAGGAAGTGAACAGCTCAGCCATTCAGTTTTAAAATGCCATTGAAAGTCTGTCAGAAACTCTAGTTGAAAAAGAATAGCCTTCAACATGCAATAATTACCACTCATGGGGAAGCCACCATCTTAGCAGAGGGGTTGGTCCTGGTCTCTTGCTCCCTTACTGACAACAATAGAAAGAATTTTGCCACATGAGGACACCATGCTTGTGTCTGAGGATGAGGACATAGAAAAAAGCATCAGACAATTTTAAAAGGCCGGAAGACTTTCTTTGTTGACAGATTTTGAACTCAAGCCTCATGTAAAGCAAAAGTCTCATGTAAACTAAAAGAATGAGCAGACAGTATCAAGTATCGACTCTGCCACCTTGACAAAGTGATTAGTATTAGGAGGATATTAAAACTACATCCAGCTCCCCAAACTCTCATTCTAGTCCCTTCCCAATACAAGTGATCCTGAAAACCTCTGTGGCCAGTTAATTAGTTTGTCCAGGAGGATGGACCCATAGGAAAGGCAAAGCCAGCTGTATGTCCATCCCAAGAGCTGCCTTATTGAAGTACGACTGGTACCAAGCACCACAGCTTTGTGAGCATCAGCTTGTGGTTGTATGAACTGACACAAAATCTAGGGCTGACCCTGACAGCATGTGCCTGGGCAGAAGCGTGTAGGTAAGAAAAAAGCCCACTCTTTCCATACTGATACTAGCCTGTGTTTTCTGCCATAGACAAGGAGTGGGTGCACTGACTCCAGAGAAGGGGTTTCCACAAGGGTAGAGAAGGGGAAGAAAGGAAATCTCTGAAATTATTCTATTGTGTTGGTTCCTTTGGGGTGAGAAAATAAGAAGTTTGAAGAAGGAGAATGAGAAAAAGATCAGGAGAAAGATCGAGAGAGAGAAAGGAAGAGAGAGAGAAAGAGAGAAAGAGAGAAGGAAGGAAGGAAGGAAGGAAGGAAGGAAGGAAGGAAGGAAGGAAGGAAGGAAGGAAGGAAGGGAGGAAGGGAGGAAGGGAGGAAGGAAGGAGGGAAGGAGGGAAGGAGGGAAGGAAGGAAGGAGGGAAGGAAGGAGGGAAGGAAGGAAGGAAGGAAGGAAGGAAGGAAGGAAGGAAGGAAGGAAAAGAAAGAGAAGGAAGAGAGGAGGGAGAAAGAAAAAATGTCCAGCTCTACAAAGATTTTAATTAAACCTGAGTAATGAAGAAATTTTTATTAAACAGTGATCTGTTTGGTTCTGGTAGATATATACCTTCATTTGTTCTTTGGTGTTCAAGTACCATCCCTGCAGAGAAAAAAAGTGAGGGAGAGGATTTTACCATGTGAGTCTCATAGCCTGAAAACATCAGTATTTATAGGAGTCTGGGGAAAACCTTGTGTTTTTATTCATACTTCAGAAGACTTCAAAATCATCCTTGGTATGAGTTTTTAAACTGTCAGTGGTCACTTTAAATTATCTTCATATTGTATTTTGCAAAACCAGCTATTGGTAGAGAAAACTGAAACATTACAAGATTGGGTAGGGGCAACTCAAGTCCAAAGTATAGGCAAGGAAAATGTGGATTTAACGGGGAACTACAACAGCTGGAATGTTCCTTTCTTTTTGTCAGTGACACAGCTCAATGTATAAGTGTGTTCCTATGCAGTGGGTCAGTGTGTGGCTCACCAGTCTCATCATATTCTCCATCCATACAGATACTGCAGTTCTGTGCCACTGTCAGCTCTTCACAGCCAGGGAGGACACTGTGAAAAGTGATTCGAGTACCAGCTTGTGGACTGCGTGCACTCAAGCCCTGTGCTGTTGCTGATTTGAAGGCCACTGAAGGCAAGTATAAATGAGATGGTTTGTCTCTTCAGTTCTTTCCAAGCTGAGACACATTGGCATATTTTTCTGGATATCTATTTAGATTTTTTTCTCAAGCTATTTTCCTCCCTGCAAAGGCAGGAAATTGCCAAAGAGTTGAAATTAGCAAAAAATCATGGTTTAAGTTTTCGCAGTTCTCGAAGGCTTTTGATTAGAAGTCACTTAAATATAGTAAGTTAGTTTTTAAGAAGTGCTTGTTTTGTTTTTATATTTTTAGAAAATACCAGGTTTGGAAGTTGTTTTTGTTTGTGTTTGTGTTTTTGCGATTTTTTTTTTTTTTTTTTTTTTACTTTTTTGGCTCCAATTTAGATTTTTTTTTTTTTTTTTAAATCTTGCAAACTTTCAGAGTTAAAAAATGTTTCTTCTGCAAAACTACCTAAGAATCTTAGCTGCATAAGAAGATGAAGTGAAAGGAAATGGAAAATTCTTTAGCTTTTACGGCTGATAACACAAATGTGCTACATGAATAAGCGCAATAGCTGCTTTACACCTCCCTCTGAGTGCTGAAGCTGCTAATTTGTCTGTATCTGTAGCATGTTATTAGAACTTAATTACTATTGAAGATCTGTTTTCTAGGGAAGCAGTTGTATAAGCTCCTATAGGCTATATATAAACATGAAAAGGGCACAAAGATGGACTTAGGACTATGGAAACTGGAAATTAAAACCAAACTGGTTTTGATTTTAATGAAGTTCTGTAATAGCACTGAGAGAAAGTTACTCTGTTCTTCTTTTAGCTTCGTTGTATAGCAAGGTGACTTTTGAAACATCTTTAGCCTTTCAGGCAACTGTGGATATCATTTTTGACACTTAACACAATGTTTGGGCTAAACACCTAAAATAAAGGTCAGCCAAAAATCACAGAGAAGTCAAATGTCAAGAACAATTGTGGATATTTCTCTTCTAGTATGGGATGCCATCAGCTGGATAAAGTACTATTTTTTGGCTTCCGTAGTCCACCTAGAGCCTAGAATCAGTTCAGCCTCTAGAGCCAACCTTCTAATTAACTTCTGGATCTGAAAGCCTCTCTAAGACTGAAATGAAACATGGGGTTTAAAATAAAAAGGTAGAAACATGGTGCTTTTATTGCGCTTTGTTGACATGATTTTCATATAATTAAAGCTGCGGGTGTACTTTTGATTATGCAGGTATTCTTGTGTGTGGTTCTGTGTAAATAATATGTTTGCAGTGCTTGCTGGCAGATTGTTCATTATGAGCTCATTTATTTGAGTTCCCCTGTGCAAATAGAAAACATAAGCCAAATTCTGGGTTAGTTTTCCTTGTCTTGTGGGAAAACAGGCACACAAGGACAGAGGAGAGGTTTTGCTTGGGAGGCCACAATTCCCCTGCTTTCCTTCAATATGTCAAGAGAATTCAACATCTCCAGCTAAGCAATACCTAAGAACTATTAAAGGAGCCATGGAGATGCCCTTCTTAAGTTCTCTATTTCCTGAAACCCCAAGAAAGTGGCTCCATTAGAGTTATACAGCCGTGTTTCCACTGTACAATGTCTCTGGTCATTTATGTTATGTAAATGGTGAATAATGGCAAAGTCTGTGAGTTTGACCTGAGATGGAAGCTAACCCTTTCAGTGTTCTTCCACTTGATCAAAGATACTTCAATACTTCAGGTGGAATAGGGGAAAAAAAAGGAGAAAGTTTTAGAAGTATGGCTAATCAGACTTACTTACATGTTCCTGCAAAGCTTGCACCTCGTACTATAGCAGTGGTTTAATTTCACCCTCTAGCTATACATGTGTTTGAAGGCTTCATCATGTGTTGTGTACCATAGCATGCTTTTTGGCTCGATACCCAACATATGTCAGTCAGTCCTTTGCGTTCTCTGACCTTCAATAGGCTAAACTGTAACAGCTCATGATTTCAGTGTTATGGATTTGAGCACTGAAGCCATGGCCTAGAATCTGAAGGCTCCCTAAATCTATATTTAACTCCAGTAGAAGTACATTTTTGCCCTCTACATCCTTCCCTTTTCTCCCGTCTCAAAAAGGCACATATATTAATTGATGTTAAAAAAAATAACACCGCTGTTATCCAGATTCAGATATTTTGACTGCTGATTCTGTTAGCCTACCTGAGAAGAGACTCCTTTCAATGTCATTTATAAAATCACGGTTTAAAGTAACCCACAATTCTGCTTCTGAGACACCACCAGGAGCTGACTAATTAAAGAGCTGCATATCAAGATCATGATTATAAGTCATCTTTTGAAAGACACTGTCGAAATTCCTTTTCCAATACCATTAGATACTTGCTTTCTGACAACCAGTTAATCATGGAAATAATCTTTTAAATATTCGTTAAACCATACCTATGGCTAATCATCCCATTAAACATCATCAGACCATTCTTTGTGAAGATAAACAGCTTAAGGAACATTCTTCCTTTGATCATGTTATCCCCTGATGCTTTTGAAAGAAGGGTGAATGCATCCTCCAGATTTCATCAGTCTGAATCTTCAGTGAGCTTGTGTTTGTGAGCATTGTGCTTGCAGTTTTCTCAGGTGACTGAGATACGCAGCTTTTCACCATTGCAGACTGAAATATGCATATGAATTTTAATGTACGTCAGCCTGTATTATAATGAGTCTAAATGTTGATCGTTCATCTCCTGGTGTGGAGGGGACAGTGGAGCACGTGAGTGAGGAAGCTGGTCCCATTATGGCAACAGGCATATGGCTAAGTTTTTAGGAATTACTTCAGTCACTGTTTACAGCATAAATAAAACTGGCATCTTCCTCAGGAGTGTGTTTAGACTGAAGCGAGTCAGACCCCCAATGTCTGAGGAGCTAGCCTGCATTCTAGCTCAGGAGGGTGATCTAAAGTGACCATGCGTAGACTTGCTTTCTTAAAGCATGGGCTTTGAGTCCTTCGCAGTCAGTTCCTGGGGCACCTGTTTCTCCTTCTAGTGACTCTAAGGGGCCAATGTATCAAGAATGAGACATGCTCAATCTCCTTTCTAGGCCTGTTGCCTATGGCTTAGGTATCATGGCATATAAATTAGGCTCACCCTCTTTTCCATTATTCTGGGTTTCTCATCTTGGGCACTGAGAGCTCAGGGAATGCTGCATGTTGTAAGTGAAAAGGTTCATCTTAAGGCTTGGTCTCTGAGACACATCCTGTCTCAGGTTCTGACTGGAAGAAGGGCTCAGTGAGTGTCACTTTTTGTGAGAAGAATATGCAAAGCTGGGGGGTTGTTCGCCAACCACTTTTGCATCAAGAGACACACCCCTGGTCTGTACTGTGAAGAGAAATGGGGAAAATTAGGTCTTTGAGTAGTGTAGAAACAGATGTCAAGGTAAACTTACACTGTCTACCTCAGTGTGAGGAATGTAAGCACACATTCTTTATTGATAAGGTACAGACTAGTACATGGACCTGTTTCAAGGCTGCAAGAACACAAAACAGACCGAAGATGATGACAGAAGTTATTGCAGCTTTGGTAGCCCCACTTAAAGTGTGCAGTGTAAATGCGGGCACTTCCATACAGTGATGTTGAAAGGATCTTACCTCTGGCCACAGCCTGTCTATGCTCCTGACATACATTTCCAGAAGAACAGTCCTTGCAGGGCACTGTGATACAGGCTAGGCATGACAGGCAAAGTCTAATCTGTCATACAGGCACCAGTTGCGTATTGTTCAGTGAGGGATGTCTAGCAGCTTGGCGGATATGTACATCGGTGTGTCAAGGCGAGGTAATTACTGTATTTTAGAGGTTTCAGAACTGAAAGTACAGCTGCCCATCTGCTTTGCTTTGCAGTTGTTTTATTGATTTGTATACATGTGACCAAAGGTCTAATGCTTGTATCTTTTTACATTATATTTATTATTTTATGGCTCTACTTGGCACATTGTAAGAGTAGATGGCAGTAAGGTGATTTCCCTCCTTGCTTCAGCAAAGTTTTTGAAATTAGACAATTTTCCTCAGTGTATTCCAAAGAACTAAATTTCAGCATGGCATAGTGAAAGCTGGAACTGGATCTTTAGGAATGCTTAATTAACATGGTGTGGGACAAACTAGCTTTTTTTCATTAGCTAACAGTTTTTCACTGCTGTTCATTCAAATTTCTTAAGCACTGGATTAAAAGGTGCTTGTTTGAATAACCTGAGCTGCAAAATGTCAAGTGTGGTGTCAGCTAAGGTGTGTTTAGGAGAAGCATGGGTTACAGCTAACTGGGGCAGTAAAGTCTAACCTTGTGAGTCAGTACTTGCCTGACTTCATCTAGTTACACTCTTCAGACAATGCAAGTGTTTTTTCCCTTTCACTGTTAGGCATTTATTAAATTTCAGGTATGCAAAATGACACTAACAATAGTGCCTCTAGGACAGCCCTGGAACCTCTTTATGTGAGATGAAATACACTAGGGTCTGAGGAAGGAAAAACTCAGTTCAGCAGTGATGAATGGAAAGATGCAATAGATACAATTACTGTCTTCACGTAACTTTGTCCAGTATAACTTTCTCTTGCAAAGGCTGGATTGACTGCTCTCACTGTATTATTTAATTATCTACAAATGTTATTCTTACTGTAATTGACCAATTTACCTGGTACAGAAATTGGTCTCATTTGTCAGTTTTTTTTTTTTTTTTTTTTTTCCCCAGAGCCTCCCACAAAGTCTTGAAACAAAACAAAACTCTTAAAACAAAGCCTCTTAAGCTTGAGGACCAGATTGAGTGATGAAGATATACACCACTGTTGGTAGCCAGGGTATTCATGGCTGAGATTGTTTTAGGACAGCTGGAACAATATTATTTGTGATTTTTTTTTTTTTTCTAAAGATGTTGATCTTTTAATTTTAAGTACTTCCTCAAACTTCCCTTTAGCAGAAACCTTGCAGACATCTCTGTAACAAATATTGATGCAAATCAATCATTTATCTTTCATTCTATGGTTTCTTAGAGTGCCCTTGTACTTCAGCCATCTCTGAGCTCTGAAGACTCACTTGTTACTTCGTTTGTGTTTTTGGAAAAAATAGTTTCTATGTGACTGCCAAGCTCTTTCTCAGTATCTCTTTTTGACACTGTATTATACACTTATCAGCCTTTTTATTTTTCTGTTTCTTTCACAGACTTCCATTTTTGAAAATGTCATGACGCTTTTAGTAGTTTCTTGTACTCTACCTTTTCATTATGCTAACTTTTCTTGAGGTTTTTACAGTCTTTTTAATGTGGTATACATTTCCTCCGAACATCTCGGTTTTATTTTATGAATTGTCTCCATGGCAACTGCAAGCATTTCTATCCTTTTAACTACTCCTTTTAATTTAACAAGCTTCCTAATTTTTAGTGATTTTTTTTTTTTCCTGAAGCAAGTTACTACAGTTACAAGGTTGGAAATTTCTTTTTTTTTCTTTTTTTTTGTTTGTTTGTTTGTTTGTTTGTTTTTGTGTCCTAGTTTCGTTAAAAACAAGTTTCTCTTTTAGTGAATTTTGCCTGTCAGCTAAAGCCTTCATATTAGCTGCATTTTCCAGATACATGTTTTGGTAAACCTAGCAATGGAATGCAAACTTATTGATAAGCACAGATGGACATCTCGCGAGAGGGGCAACGAGAAACCGGTGACCAAGAGACTGACCAACTGTGTATAACATTCCATTCACATGAATACTTCATATAAAAGTGGGAGATCACGAGGATCTCATCCCTTTTTCCTTCCCTTCTGCTTATGGCCAACATTAGGAGAGGACCTTGCTGGTCGTCCCTGCGAACTGAGGCCTAGTGAGAGACTGAATCCAGCTCCGGTTGGCTACAGAGTCTAATCCAGGACTTTGGGTGCCGGCTCTGCAGTTGCTGAGACTTACAAGATTGGTTTTGTATATTTTGTATTATTTTCTCTATTCTTATTAGTAGCATTAGTAATACATCTTTAATTTTTCCAACTCTCTTCTCTCTGTCCTTCTTTCCCTCCCGATCGCCTGTCCTGAGTGGGAAGGGGAGAGAGGGAGGGGCAAAAGGGGGAAGTGGGGGAGAGAGGAGGTTAACAATACATCTGCCAGGGTTTGATTGTCACCCTGCAATCTTAACCCTTGACATTTTGTTTTTGTTTTTTTTTTTTTTGGTGGTAGCGAGAATGCTGACTCTGAGCACACTGAATACAGTCATGCAGAGCAAAACAGAGCCTTGGCACCACTCACTACTAAAACAAGGGTATTTTCTTCTCTCACAGTTTCACCAATTAGTTACTTCAATAAGCAGTTAGAGTCTAAAAATTTTATTTCTGTATCATGTCCTCTAGTAACATCTGAAGTCTACCTCTGTTATCTCCCATCCTCCACAGTCACTGGCACAGCTCTGATGTATTATACGTATTTCAATGTCAATGTAGAACTTTGATGTATAGATGTATAGCTATTCCTTATCTTGCCAACAAATTGAACTCATTTACTTTCATTCCTTAAAATATAGCACTCTGCATAACTGGACAGTACTTTATCATTTTTGTATGGCATTACCCTTATAATTAGTGTTGCACTGGTTGTCCTTCTTCCGCTAAGTTTCTGAATGACTATTGCATCAAAACAGATGTTTGAGTTTACTTTGTCTTGCATTTGTTTAAAAACACCTAGCCTTTTTTGAGCTGTTGCAAATAAGTTAACTGCTGCAAGGAACATGCTTGTGAATACTGCTGTCCTGTGCACCTACCGGCTTTCTCTTCCTCCCTAGCTTAAAAACCACCCTATAACATTTCACATTTCTGGTTCCTCTGGTTCCGTGTTATTTTGCAGTCATATTTTATTTGAACACTGGGAATCTGTATTACAGTGCCTTCCCATCTTTGAGACTTCCCTCTTGTCACAGCTTTATCACTGCTTAGGTCAGGGGTGTCAAACTCATTGTCACCAGGGGTCACATCAGCCTCGTGGTTGTCTTCAAAGGGCCAAATGTAATTTTAGGACATTTATACATTTACACCATGGTGACAATGAGTTTGACATCTGTGGTTAAGGTGAAGAGCTTTGTACAAAGTATATGCATGAGTTTCCAAGTCTTCTGGTCATGGAAGATTGGTTCAGAGAAGACAGACTGCACTTGATAGCCACCTCAGCTCCAGTGACAGTGCCAAGCCTCCTCCTGCCTGTTGATGACAGCTTCAGCCTAATTGCAGGCTAAGTTTTCTAGGCACTGTGATTAAGCAGACACTGGTTTCCAGCAGAACTGCAGTTGCTAGGCATGTCAAATCATTTCTTTACAACAGAGCTTATCATTGTGCTGCCTATACAACCTCACTGATCCTTCCCAAAAATCCCTTTAGCACATGTGCAGACTTATTTCCATCCCCTGATGTGCTGAGTGCAGTAATTGCTGGAGGCCGGGGGGTAACTTGCTGTCCCCTTGCGCTGCCTAGCGTGCTCTGATAGGCATATCTGGCAGCTGGGTCGTGGTATAAGTAGCTGGGGGATGGCAGTTCCTGAGTGTTTTATTTATTTGATATTTGTGGTGGGATGTTAGAAATGGTTGAAGAAGTAACAAGGTGTCACTGTCTTCTCTGCCTCAGCTGCTTCTGGGGGCTTATGCAGCTGCACAGCTGGATGTCCAGAGGATGAAATGGAAGCTGCTCTTTTGACTCCCTTCCAACTGGCTCCAAATGCACTTGAGAAACTTCCATGTGATAGTTAATGTAGCACCTGCTCAACAAACAAAACCCAAGTTTCCCCTCCTCTGTTATACTGTACACCTGTTATTTTGCTGACATGGAAACTAGCGTAACAATTAGATTCATTACTTGTCCTCTAAGTTGATTCCAGCTAAGCTGAAAAGACCACAGTGTGTTCACTTCATGATTGTTTAGGCTGCAGCACAAATTAAGAAATTGTCCCTCCGATGAGGTTTGTTCTACGTTGTACTTGTACTTACACGTGTGTGTTCATACTCGAGGTGAGACTGAGAGGCAATGTTTTCTCCTGGCCAAATACAGACTCCAGCTCTCAGCAGAGATGTGTTTGCATTTGGAGATCTGGTTCCAGGTCTAATTAGAGATCAGAGAGAGCAAATATGTGAATGCCCAAAGAAGACAGCCACATCGGAAAAGGCGTTGCCATACATATCTAACCACCTCACCTGTCCTCTGCCCTTTAAACCTTCTCTGTTGAGATTTTCTGGGACATTCAAAGTATCCCAGCAGTTTCAGACAGCTGTTATTAAGAAAATAATCTGCTAGAGAAATGTTTTCTTTTTCTCCACAAACTTGGAATTTCTCCCTTCAGAAAATCACACTAGTTCAAGGTCAGGACAGGGAACAATCATTCTTGAAGGAGTAACAAGGTTAAAGTCCGGCTCCTCTCCCACTCCTCAGCTCTCCTCCAGCTGTTATTTACTGCTGCTCTGTGACTTCTAATAACCTGTGCTGCAAAGACTTTCTGTAGGGTTACTGACATGCTAAAGACAAGTATATGCTTAAAAATGGAAGCTAAGTGGTTGATTACTGAAACCTATGTCTCTTTCTGACCTTTAAGTCATTTTGTACTTCTGTTTTAGACCTCCTGCTATTCAGACCACTCCTTAGCTTTAGAATTAATGAGGATCAGATAATACCCTGAAGCACAGATCTAAAGCATGCTGCATTTTGGGAGATTTTGATTTCCATTTTAAGTACTGTGCTCTGTGTGGTCCTCTAGAATGTACATTGCTCTGAAGCTGATTTTCTGAAGCAACCAAGTGCAGGCTCTTTTGTTCAGCATGTTGAGAAACATGCAGAGTGCAATTGGTTTGTCTTTATTTTCTTCTCTTGCACTGTTTGGTTTAGCTTGGTACAAATGGACATTTTATTCTGTGCACTCATCAGGAAATTATCACAGAAATACTTTCAAAAAGTAAACAGACCCATTACAAGGTAAATTTTTTGCTATATCAAGCAAAAATAAATTCCTTAAGACTCTCAGGTCTCTGAAAATTAATAGAATACCTTAAACTCAGTTACACCAAAATGAGAGCTCTTTACTAAGCATAAAACTTGCCCTTTGAAAACTCTGAACAGTTTAGAAGGAGGCTGAGCAAGAGCAGCTCTGTATTTTACACTAAACTTTCACTCAGATATCAGCACTATTTTCCTTTCTTGCCTATTTTTGACTTGGATTCCCTGAGCCAAAAGCTGTAATGAGACTTTTCATACTGCTTGGAAGACTATCTCTTACTTAGGATGTAAGAAAGTCTTAATGCAGTCCTAAGAGCTGGTATACAAAGAATGTATCTACTCCCCTACAAGTCTTAGAATCATAGAATCATAGAATAGTTTGGGTTGGAAGGGATCTTCCAAGGTCGTCAGTCCACCCCCCCTGCAATGAACCAGCTCCAGTTCATTTTGCATTCACTTTTGTTTTAAATCCTGAGGCCTGGCTGCTCATGAAATTTTGGGCATCTTATTTTGACATTTAAACTATTCGGCTTTTTGGAAGGCAGGAGTTCACTTAGAGCAAACTGTATTTGTTGTGATTTTGTTAGCGAGGTTATGGCATGATCACAGTGACTTTAACAAAGCAAGAGTCCTGTTTTGTTCCTTGCCATGCAGCGATATGCAGTGGGTGAAACAGAAGACACATTTTGGAGAAAAGAGGGGGGACAACAGGGGACAACCAGCCTTGAAGAGGTCTGTGCAGGCACCCTGTAAGCAGCTGCTGAGGAAAGAACCAGTTCCCACCATCAGCTCAAGCAGGCATCAGGGAATTATGTAGCCCTGTCTAATCTTTAGGGCACCGTCCAGCCCCAGTGGGACAGTGAGTGCTTTAGTTGGATTGCAGCACAAACCTGCAACTTAGTGACTCTTGCTAATTAGGATTCTCTGAGATCCAGCTGCTGTATTGTTTCTCCCACACCTACCAATAACATCAGTTTATGCTGAAAGAAGAATTTTTTCCATAAAAACTTTCTTTTTGGAAGCAGGATGGTTGAAAAGGTACACTTCCCATTTAAACATGCTGCATATGCAATGATATCCCACTAAGCTAGAAACATTATTTTTCATTCTTCTCATTGCTATTTTTGCTACCAAGTGTAATAGCAGAGCACGAGCCATCTATTTTATAGCAAGAACTTGTTTTTATTCGGGATGTGTGGCTTAGTTATTCAAAAGAAAGCAAGAGACAGCTTTGCATAACTATTGAGGTTCTTTTCAGAGGTTAATTTGTTACGTCACATAGATTATCTGCTCAAATACTGTACATTCCCTTACCCTCGGGCACAGAGGTTTATTAAATGAGCTATGCAGTGAAAAAACCTAGCCTTTTTCTAATAAGTTTCCTAAGCCTCCTGGCAACTCTGTGCAAAACATCCTTCCCATGCTCTCAGTTATACACAGTCTTCCAAAGGGGACCCACTGTGCATCTGTCATAAGCTTTTTCCAGTGTCACTAGTGATAAGGATTAACCTCCCTATGCCTAGCTCCTAAGAGTTGGCTTTTTATGGAGACATAAAGAATATCTGGGGGCAGAAAGCAAAGCTATACTGGTGCAGGATCCTTGGCTTTAGCATCCACATGACCAAGTGGCTTGACAGACCCTGAATTAGTTGACCTTCAAGGTACGGTGAAAGGCCAGTCTATTTGCTCAGCTTTGTGCCTAAGGGAGGTAATCGCAGGAATTGGAAACATGTTAAACAAAATCGTGCTCAAGGATGAGACACTATCTAAGCCGACATTTTGTCAATTAACTATGCAAATTGTGAAAGTTTTTCATGAGTAGAGGGAGTGTGGGGGGTGGATTATGCAAGCCCCCAGATCAACAAATAAATAAATAAAACTGCACATTCTAGTGACAGAGACGAAAGTCACTGAACTCCTGCTGAACTGTTAGAAAACCACTGGAGCAGTATCATTTCTTAATAGGCAGCATATAAAACTGGACTACTGCAGCTGTATTATCCTAACCTACTATGCAGGATTTGTAATGGGCCAAATTCACTCTCTCCTGGCACAGCAAACTGCACAAAAGGCTGTCAGAAACTGATGTTTCTGATGACTCAGCACTGATCCTCCCAGCCTCAGCTATTCTGCCTTTCAAACAATCATCTTCTTTTCCAGCTGTGCCAAAAAAACCATATCTCCTGCAATGGAGAAGGGGCTCAGAAGACACCAGAGGGTGAAGTCTGCTCACTGGTGTGTTTTACAAAAGCCTCCTTCAGTAGAGATCATAATTTGAAGTCAGTCTTTGTGTCATGGATAAACTTGTTCAGTTTGTGTGGTTCTTTGTTTCCCCAAGAGCTGGAATGGCCATTCTCCCAAGTTGTATGCTGGAGTAAGAGGGAGCGAGCAACTTCCCTAAGCCTCTGTAGTCCATTCCAAAGCTGGGCATAGTTGCAAACATTTTACTCATGGACACCAAGATTTGCTCACTCTCCACGGCTTCCAGGGTGTTCCAGTTCCTCCAGACGTCACCTGGTTGCCATCCAACCACACAGGACAGAGTAAAGTCAATGCTTTATCCCACAGAGCGGTTAAGGAGGAGAGGCCCAGTGAGTAATGCTGCAGGGATCTTGCCTGAACATCTTTACTGGTTTGTGATGAATCCTTTTGGGACAATCAGCTTTTTAGAGCTCAACTTTTGGTTTAATTTTTTTTTTTTTTGGTTTAGTCTTGAACAAGTATTTAAGAAATGGACTACTTTGCTTTTTTGAAAATATCAGTTATGCAAGCAGAAGTAACTAGTGCTGTGGCAGCAGAACTGTTTTCAACTAATGTGACCTAAATTTCTCTACCCTGAGGCTTCAGTTGGTTTCAATGCATGAACCTGAAGGCAAAATGAAAGCATGATAGTTTTTGTTGTTTTATGAAGTATTTTCACCTTTTAAAAATCTCATCAGAAAACTCTGGCCTAATGTATGAATCTGTAACTGTGCAAAACTAAGGGTAACACAAAAGAAAATATATAGTAAATACCAGTCAACAGTAAATAATTTCCATATGAAACCTCTGACACTATCCTTATTTCTGAACAAAGAGTTGCTGGGCTATTCGCAAGTAGTCAGGGATTTGTACTTTGATTCCACTAAGCAGCATGTTATAAATGGTAAGCGCTAATATTTTTCTGTCTTTCTGGAGGACCCATATGAATACAGCAGTGTTACTATAGTAGCTGTTGTACTCCTCATTGGCATGTCATCTCTTACTCAAAAAGATGAATAGCAATGAGTGGAATTCTCAATTCTTTATTCTTTCCTTGTTCACTGATTTATTCTCTACCTCCTTTAATGATTATGATTCTCTCATTATGCATCCAATGACATTCATGCATAGTGAGAAACTGATATTCTCTGTGTTCTGATAAAGTTACTAAAATGAAAGCTAATTATTAACTCTATTGAATATCAGCTATCTGTAGATCATGAGTGAGATAGATTTATGTATCTCCTTTTTTTCAAAGAAACATTATGTATATTCCAGATCTGAATGCACTAACTGGAAGTTAAGGCATACAGAAGTTTTCATACACTACCTTGTCTGAGTAAATGCATGTTCAACCACCACTGTGTTAATGGATTCATGCATTCCTAATGATTTTGGAATTAGTTTGTATACTGGGATGCATGGACTTCATTTACTGGAGTGGCTAGCTAGCAGGCTTTGTTAGCCTAAAGGCTGTGGGCTTTTGTGTATGCATGTGCTAGACATCCACTGCAGATTCTCAAATTGCATTGACTTTCTTGCCAAGATGGCAGGCAGCTGTCAATGTGGACACTAGCAAACACAGATGGAGCAAGTCATTCAGGAAGGGATGTGATATTTGCCAGTTCAGACTTCCAAGGAGCTTAGCAGGTCAGCAACTACCACAGCCCCACATTGCCTTATTCTCAGATCAGCATGATGAATCCCGCCTAGGAGACTAAACTAATCTCTTTCAGGTTCCCCAGACTGTAGATATTTCTGAATTTTCCTTTCTTTAGCCTTTTGTTTTCCTCCTGCTTTGTACTGAAAGTTAACTACAACAGCAAGAATGTATTAGGCTACTAGGGATACTGTCGTCAATTCATCCTGTCCTGCTGGCACACGGTGCAAGCTGCACAAAGAAGAAACCCCTGCCTCACTTCTGGAATGAGTCAACAAGGGGGTTTATAAAATGTGGTGTCTGTGCACACACACAAACCCACATGCATAAGTTGGAGTTGCTCTTGTCCTGATTTCAAGATAAATGAAAATCTACTGTTTGAAGCCACCACTTGCCAAAACACTATACAATCTGCCCCTGTCAGTCCAAGGAGTTATTAACTACTCTCCAAGTACTTCCACATCTCCCAGTGCATGGCATGCAGGTGGCTTTCTCCAGCTGGCTAGATGCATGATTCATTGCTTCAAAAGCAGCTACTACGCACTCTTCTGCAGTCAGCCAGAAGAAGAATCCTGCCCCATTCCTGGAAAATTCAGCTTGGGGCACTCTTCTTGTATGAACAACTCCCACTGTGTCTTGTAGTAGGGGGTAGGGGATGTTTGAGGATTAATCCTGTCCTTACTAAAGTACCTCTGTTGTTCATTAGAGTAAAGAAAGGAGCCTCAAATACCTTCTGCACCTATGGCTTTTGTCTGTCAGTGCAACTCTATCCTGCCATGCTATTGGACCTGTCCTTTTTTGACCCAACTCTACGCAGTGATTTCTCCCAGCCATGTAACCATTAGCTGGATACTGGGTAGCAAAATATATTGTGTATCCTCTTGTAAGATTATTCAGTGTGCGAATAAATTTTGATGGCTGGGCAAAATACCAGTTTTATCACACTTGTGCTGTGGTGGTATAAGCCATCAACTGGAGAGGAGTACTTCTATATAATAAATCTCCAGGCTAAGTAGGCTTGAATCTCTCATCTGTAAAATACAGAGATATAGTATTCCTAAATTAAAACCAGATTTGGATTATCCCATAAAGATTAAAGGTCATATCAAGTCTTTTACACTTCTTCAGCATAACTTTAGCCATTGACATTAGGGCTCTAATGTTCCAAACCCTCTACATTTTGTATGGAAAGAAACTGTTCTCATTTACCCTGTGTTTGAATCAGGCCCAGAATACTCAATAGCTGCAAAGCACCTGTTTCTTCTACTGAAATAGTGGGTGGGTATGTCATCTGCTGTATGAACTGTTCAGAAACAGTGCTCTCTACCTTTGAAGAGGTTGTTCCCAAACTGTCCCCTCAGGACACTGTAACTGACTATAAAATCATATCACTTTCACAGTTTTGCCATCTATAAGGTTAAAAGCTGATGATATCTGAGATTTTGATGACAGTGATAGTGCTCCAGTGCTTTGGGAACCCCTTCTTTGAAAGAAGGAGACAGCAAAATCTTTGCGGATGAAACTAGGCCAACACAAGTAATTGATTTTATTGGTTCAGCAGTAGAATTTTTAAATAAAAAGTAGTACAGATCAAAGGGAATAAAACCCCCTAATTTTTACTTTGCAAAGCAAAACACCCAAAAATGTCACTTTGTGTTGCATGGGATGTTCTATTCCACCTGAAATGAAATACATCATTTTTTCAGGACATGGGAAAAACGAAAAAGCAAAGAAGGATGCATTAGGGTTTCAAAATGTTAAAAAATAATTGCCCAACTTCCCTTAAACAGACAGATAAAATGTATCACTAGTAAATATCAAAGACAGAGAATAGATGGCCAAAATGACCCCTGAGAAAGAAATGGAGAGTGTCCATTTAATGTTTGTATGCTTGAGTCCATCATTCTTCAATACACATCCTAGCAAAAGGCTGGGTCTTAATTATGTGGAAAGTGTCTTCCTGCTGGTGTAAATTACAATTAATAGATAAATATTTCTGAACAGTAAATTTTCCTATGCTGTGTTCAGTAAGATTTTTCCATCTCCAGTTGGTTAGCAGGTAAAGCACACATTTTTACTGTAGTTATATTTTTGCTCCTCAAAGGATTTGGTAATCAAAAATAGAAAAATTCTCATATTTCAATCATCAGAAGAATCAGTATCAATCAGAAGCCACATCTGCTGCCAGAGGAACACGGGCTGTTATGAATGTCATGGAAAGTTGAACAAAGTTTGAACAAAGATTTTGTGTTTGTTAAAACGCATTGCAGTGCCACAGGTTGAGAGAAAGGGAATTGTAAGCCACATCATAATTACCTAGGAATTTGATATAATTTTTTTTCCAGTTCTTTACTATGCTCCTTTAGCTGGTTAACTGGTTCCACCTCTTTTCTCATTTTGTCATTACTGGCTATGTCATCTGTACTGATTATATCCCTCCTTGCTTTGACTGTGGGAATCTTTGCCTTAGATAAATATGAATATTGCCCCATGAGTGTTCTTGCAATTATTAGGCTAGATTCATTAGTAGATATTTGTAGGGCAACAGCTAAACGGTTCCTAAAGGCTAAATTATACATATATATAATCTATAGGTAAAATCCACGGTGGAAAAATCCATGGTGGCATCAATGATTTTTTAATTATTCAGTCTACTTGCAGCAGATTGTATTTTAAGGCTTGAGATAATGTCAAAGGAGACAAGCTGAAGCTCAACATACCTGAAGTTAGTGACTGGATCGGCTACAGTGACTAGCAAAGCTGTGATACCCGAAATCATGAAATAATACGCTCCAATATTCCTTTCATGACACAGGTCATAAAAAAACCCAGTCAGAAAAAAATACCGGGTACAGAGAAGTTAGGAATGTTGTCAGATTTCATCTAAGAACTTTTCAGGTATAGTGACATAGTGCAAAAAGAAGTTGCTTAAGACTACAATGAATAACTCAAAGTGTCAGCAGAATGAAGGGAAATAGTTCTACATTCATTCTCATCAGGTTTTGTCCTTTCTTAATATTGTAAGGATGTCAAAAATGTCAGAAATTGTAATTTTATCAGTTTGTCTCTTACATAATTTATTTCTTCTTCTTTATAAGAAGGAGAAGAAAGAAGATTATATCAAATTGACAGCCGTATCACTGTACTTTATCATTGTGTTAGATTTTGATACCTTTATTTCCAAATGCGGGAGGAGTTCACTACTGTTTCTAGTCTACTTTAAAGCCTACTGTTCAATAACACTTCATATGGATATTGAAAGAGCTTGGCTGCATTTAACATATTGTCTTATTCAGTAATTGTTAGTTATCAAACTACTATTTCCATCTGCTAAGACAGATTTCTTTTGGGATTTCTCCTTTTTAGAAGTACCTCTATCAGAAAACTCATTGTTGCATAGTCTTAATTATGTTACATATCAAGCTTGTAACACAAAACTGATTTCAAAGTGAAATGCAATCATTATTTAATAAAACTCATCAGTGTATCACAGAATTATGGAATTGTTAATGATGGAAGGAACCTTTCTAGATCACCTAGTCAACCCCCCCATTGCTGAAGCAAAGTCAGATAGAGTGGGTTGCCCAGGATACTGTGCTGTCTGGTTTTGTGGACATCCAAGCACAGAGGTTTCAAAATGTCTCTTCAGCAGCCTGTTCTGGTGTTTGACCACCTCACTGTAAAAAAGTGTTTGCTTATATTCAGATAGAATTTAATGTGTTTCAATTTGTGCCTCTTATCATGTCACTGGGCACCACTGAGAAAGATCTGGCTCCCTCCTCTTCATATACAGGGTGCTAACTAAAGATAGGATCCATCTCAGCTAAGTTAAAGGTCTGAAAAATAGGCATATGTGCCATCTCATTCTAGAATGAGTGTCTCAGAACATGATGATGGTTGCCATTTGTAGATGGATTTTTTTTCATTGACTATTAAGGGAGCCTATGACAGTGAGTATAGATAAAAGTGATTAATTTCTAAGGAGGTGAAGACAGTAAATGTAATCTCTCTCTTTTTGTTTGTTTTTGTTTGTGTTTTGCATGATGATGATCTCATATATATATGGGATATATGGGGTATATAGAGTATTTATGATTATTTACTAACTTCATTTAACACAGCAAATTGGTTACAAAGAATTGGTTATTCTTCCTTCAACCTATAGTGGTTAGCTACGATTTAGCAAATTAAATGCATGAATTCTTGTACTTTGGTACTCCCTGAATGACAGTTTAAAGCAATTCTAGAACAAATTATTAAATATTTAAAGATAACATGATGAATTTTGTGAGTATTGGAACTGAGCTTCCAGAAACAGAATTAAATTTATCTGAGAGAAACAAAGGGTTGACAGTGGCCTCTGGAGATAGGCTTTGGGAGTCGGATTGGAACAAAATAAGTGAGTCTTGACCAAGCTGGACTCTTTGTTGACTCTACATATATTATGAGAGAAACTAACCAGCAAAACAAAGGAACACAATGGCTGTGAGAGCCATAAATGCCTTTGGGTGATGAACCTTCCATCTCTTCATCCATTGTGTGCATATTTGTACAGAAAGGCAAAAAAGAAGGAAGTGGTAGTGCTAATTGTATCATGATGGCAGCAATCATTTGCTCAGATTTGGGATAGACTTGGAATTTCTATGTGTTCTGCCAATAGTAGAACCTATATCAAAACTTACCGGAATTATATTTTAAAATGTAAAAGCTGTTTTAAAAATTGAAAAGCTTATACACAAATGGAAATAGGTTTTGATTTGTATGCTTTGTGGAATGCATCTTTGAATTAGTCAGAAGGTAGGCAGCTGTCATCTGTATCAGTCTTCACATCCAAAATAATTCACTTATCATTCACAGCTGAAAATATATGATCTACATTTGTTTTAATGGTGGCTTCCATCTATGTATATCTCTAACATAGTATGTAGGTCATAGTATAGAGTTGTCTGCTTCGTATAGTACATTTTTTCAAGAAAAAGTAAATGGTACTTTGCTGAAATGTAATCCGTTTGTGAGAAGGGTTATGAAGATCTGCAGAGATTAGAAGATCAATAATGACTGTCTCTTCAGATGGGCTTGAATGAACAGTTTCAAGGCCTACAGTTAGCAGTGCATTAGTTACGTAAAGATAAAATCAAGCTATGAGGAGAATGTTATGTGAGCCAAAACCAGGTCACATTTGAACGTTTTCTAAAGACCTTATCAAAGTTACTCATTTCCAAGGATGGTGAAAAATTGCTTGTATGTGTGCAGCTTGCCATAGTCAAACAATGTTGATTTCTAGTGGCATGACATTGTAAACTCCTTGAAGAAAAATAGCAGTAGAAAGCTAAAATGATATTAAAACTCAGTTTATCAAGACCTTTTGGGAAATGGCTGTTAAGAGAGAACACTTCCTGAAAGCTGGCTGTGAATCCTAAGTGCTAACAAAGGAAACATGCTGCATGAGGTGTTAAGCGGGTTTTCCATGTAGTCACTTCGTTTAGCCAAAATTCACCTGAGGAACAGCTCAAACCTCATCCCTGTGTCCTTCCTCTGTCTGAACAGCAATGACAGATTATAACTACTGACTGCTGTTGCAATGTGCCATTTCCTAGTTGTCACTGTCAGATGGAAGTGACACAAAGCAACACAGTATGACTGGGACTGGTTTTTGTTGGTAGCATTTTTCCCAAACTGGAGGTGAATATGGACTGCTGTATGGCTGTAGGAGAGAGGAGGAGGCATTTTGGGAAGCCTGAAGCACTTGTGGCTGTCTTGGGCCCCACTGAGATCAGATTTCTAGATTACGGACACAGTTTGCATGGTCCTGCAGACCTGGGTAGAGCCACAGGCCTCTTGTTCTTCACACTCAGCTCTATCCTGGTGGTTTCAGAGGGATTCTTACTTTGCCCACTAATACTGCAGTAAATGGGCCACATCACTTTGAAAGAGCTTAATCAATCAGCATTTGCAGATATGAATCTATTTCCTGTATTTGCAATATTCATTGTGACTCATTTGTTTGAATAATGCCAGTCACTGATCAGATATTCTCTAAGATGAATAGTGGTGATATAGAACTGCTTTGTTACTGGTCTGTAATTAGTTTTATTGCACTGTTAGAAGCAATGTCTTTCCTTGTTCATCTAATCTTTCTGACTTTTCATCCGAGACAACAGAAAAGTATGGATAATCATTCTCGGTAAACGGCCTGGGTCTAATTTTCCATTTGTGTTTTTGAGAAGCCACCTTCCAGTGCAGCACTGAGCCTGGCTCTCAGCTTCATCCTGTAGACTGGTGGCCTGGAACAGAACAAACTAGTCTTTATATCCTCATTTTTCTAACAAGCTCAGACAAACTTTTTTGATTACTGTTTCAAGCTCACCCAGTAAAACAAAAGTTAATTTAAGTCTGCAAATACCTGATTATTAGGAGAATAATCTGGTTTAGACACACTGGGTGGGGTATTAACAATGTTAGAGCTTTAGCCTTGGATTCGTAACCTTGTCTCCTGTTGACCTTTGAGATACAAGCAACTCTTTCTTCAAAGCCTACCTTGGAGAGCTGTAAATGATTAATTCAGCAACCATAGCTAAATGTTGTCTGCAGAGGACACGCCTTGAATGAGTACACAGCACATGTGACTGAACGAAAAGTAGATGGAAAGTTACAATGCTTTTGAATTAAGTAGGACCATAGTTTCCATGATATCCACAAATGTGAGATGACTTGATGGTAAACATATTTAAAACATAGATTAGGTTCCTAACATTAGTTTCTAACAAAAATGCATAACCTTTCAGATGAAGATCCTGACTGTGGTTTTAACTCCTGACATGAACTCTGATAGAGATGGCAAATAAGGTTAGTATGAGTCACGCTCTACAGGGTTTTTGTTCATAAGCTTTAAGGAAACAAAGGTGAGAGTAGTAGATCTATCATATTTTGAAATGGTCCTAGGGTGATTTAAATTTACTGTCTGAGGTGGTGGTGAGGACACGGTTCTTGCAATTTCTTCCACACAGGGCTCTTTATGATCCCTTGGGTCTATTTCACTGCCTCTCCTGCAGCCTAAGAGACAAACCACATCTCTCTGACTTTTCAGCAAACATATATGTAAGGCTGAGACATTTGGCCTTCCATAGAGAGGTAGCACTGTGTACACCATGTTTACTGGCTGAATTTCTATGGGAGAGCCTATTCTGGGATGTAACTTTCATTTTTACCACTTTCCAGAAATTAGTTTAAGGTATGGATGTACTTCCTTTTCTCTTTTACTTCCAGAAGCACTCAGGGAGGATTTTCAACTGCCAAAACTAAAATTACAAGCAGTGTATCAGAAAAATCTTTTTCACAATGAAATGTAGAAAGCACTCCTTGTGTCACATATATCAACATGAGTCATTAAAGTTCAAAGCCTGGAGAAAACATAGCTAAGGCCTAGTAAACAGCAGCATGCTTACGGTGGTATTATGGAGACCAAATAATTTACACACTTTAAATGCATCCAGGCTAGGAATTGAGCTGAACAGGGATGGGGTTGAAAGTTGTATGGTTGGACAAGAGGTAGTAGTCCAACTCTAGCAATTGGATTAAAAGACCAACATGTTTTACTCTTCAGTCATCCACAGTTCATCTTGCAATTCACTGAGGCAGACACTTTGGCCAGGTGCTGGAGGGGGCTTTTCTGATTGTGTGGCTTTCCATGGAGAGCCAAGTGACAGCCACCTGTGCTCCAGGAATGTGCTCTGCTGTTGGTGAGCAAGGCAATCCATCAATACATGTTCCTTCTGTATAATGTAATACAAGTGTGCAGAAAATAGAAATTTAATTAAATTACCCAGATGACATTATTCATTCTCCTAACAAGTGCAGGTCATTTTACCGATGAGGATATAATTTCTCGAAATCAAACATCCTGTATGTTCCTAAGTGTTTTTGTCGTCTCATAATTAGATCTCAAACTGTTTTGAAATATCTCTCATAACCAAATGGTCATGCAAGCTGGATGTTCCTCCTGCGAGGGATTGTAATGCTTGCACTGGAGATCCTGCTTCAGTCATCACAATTATGTGGAGACCAGTTTTGACTGTAACACCTGTGAGTTAAACTCTTCTCCCTTTCAGAAAGAAGACCTGTATTAAGTGAGTAAATCCCCGCCTTCGCTTTCATCTCCTTGTGGACGTTTAGATAATTCTACTCCAGTAATTACCCAATATAAACCACAGCTCATAGTTGCCAAAAATTCCTGAAGACAAGAAGAGAATGTGCAGAACAAGCATATGGGACCCAGGAGAATTACACTTCAAGAAGGGAGAAGAACCTGTGTGTATGAGATTGTGGTTTTAAGCAGGCACAAGTACAGACTGTAGTTAAAAGGAGTGGCCTTTCTCTTGCCCTTTTTTACTCCTTGTTTTCCCAAGGCCCTGTACTTATATTCGTGCCATATCCTTTGTGCTGTACCTACTACTTGTGAGGATATCCAGAGGGCTGGATGTGAGGAAAGGAATTCATCTGATGAAACAAACAAAAAAACCCCAACTGAACAACAACAACAAAAAACAGAAATCCAAACCTTCTTTTTGATACCTTAGCTTTTAGGTCTTTTGTGAAATTATTCTATATCCATATAATGAAAACCCAGAAGGGCTGAAATGAGGGCCTGTGTCTGCTATTTGCTCTTGACCTTGCTTAAAACAGATGTGAAACTGTTTCACTCTTAGGGATACACACAATCAAGTTCACACAAGCACTTTTCCAAAAGGACATTTACCAGAGTGGCAAATGCTCTCGTGGATGAGGTGAAGCTACTGCATCCAGTTCTATCACATTACCTGTGGTTCTGTTTGTCTTGCAGACAAGTAGGTTTTTCTTCTTGTCCTGAGAGATCAAAAAACACTTTCAGTTGTCAAATGAGAGAGAAATAGATCTATGTTCCAACTTTAAAAGTAAAATCCATCTGGAATGTTTTTCCTTTTCTGACTGCATGCCCTGGTTTCTAACTACAATGCAGTGCTGCAATATTCACTATGGCAAAGCAACGTCTTGATTCACCTTCAACAGTGCCCAAGCTAAATGCCCAGAATGGCCAAATAAAAGGGCAGTGCAAGTGCTGAAAAGAAGATCTAATGTCTTGCGCTAACATTCTGGTCTCTTGAGCTGTGGCATCAGTTCTGAAGAAGAAAACCCAGCCTCACATCCTGTCTTCTTGGAAAAGTAAATCCTGGGATGATGTCACTTCTGCAGCTCATAGGTGTGTCTTAATCGAAAGACTACAAGCACAATGAGTCTTCCCACTGAGGGCAAAATGAAGTACAGTCCTGCAATGCTTAAGGTGCACAGTCTAGTTCTTTATGACACTGCCAAAAACATTTGATAAACCCGTCCTCATTTACTGAGCTCTATCTGATCATAACTCTGTAGGCATATCACTGCACTGGTAAAACCTGTACTGTGACTCTATAGCTCTCATGAAACCTACAAAGCTAATGATTCTGAGAGAAAATTTAAACTCCAACTCTATCTTTGTTGGCAATCCACACTGCTTACAAGAGTTTTTAGCTACAACATATGAAAATGGCTAGGATGCAGAAGAATGATTTCTGTTATCCTAGATTCTCAAATTTGGCTTTCCTTTTAGGATAAACTGGACTTTCTAGCATTTCATGTTTCTATTCTATTCTATTCTATTCTATTCTATTCTATTCTATTCTATTCTATTCTATTCTATTCTATTCTATTCTATTCTATTCTATTCTATTCTATTCGTCTGTTATAGGGCTAATGAAGTGGTACTTTGGTTTCCCTGTTGATTGCTGATCTGGATTGAGATATGACACAAGGAAAGGGGAGCTGCACTGGGCATTTGTTTCATATGTGGGCTATGGAGAGAAGTAAGCTCTCAGCTTTGGCAGAGGCTTGTCCTTGTCCAGTCACTTGCATAGATGAATCACAGATTTCAAGGCATGACAGCAGACAGATACAAGCCAAGAAGTCAATGAAGTTCTTCCTGGAGCTGTATGAATACCAGGTGGCATAGAGAACACAGAGTGAGAAAAAGACAAAAGGAAAGGACATGCACACATGCAGGAAATGGGGACAAGAGAGATGGAAGCACAGTGGTGTTGCTAGTAATACTTTGTACTATCTGCCTGGGTGTGAACCCCTCCATTCCACATCACTGGATTAATTCTTCACTGCCATGGAAGAAGTCACAGTGGATTTGACATTGGTATCTGTGCAGCTGTGAAGATGATGTTGCCATTCTCTGGTGAAATCATTTAAAGCAACAGGACAAAATTAGATTAATTCAATATGAAAATAAAGCTCACATTTTAATAGCAAAAGCTATTAAACACTTGTAGAGATTTTCCAGTAATGCTATGGATTCTTTGTCACTTAGGTTTCAAAAATTACAGCTCAAATAAATACTTAATGCAAGAATTGCAAGATGACAATTTGTGACCTGTGTCACCTAGGACTGTGATGACTCCTGTCCTTTATGGTCTTCCTAACTATGAGTTAGTGCTGTCTGAGTCTAAGGAAGATCTACACCTGCTATAATTTTTGGGGTTATCAGGACTGAGTTAAAAATTTTCTAGTAAGAAGCATAGAGCAAGAAATCATGTCCACTCCCTGTACTTAAAGACAGAGAGCATTCAGTGTGTATGTGTAGGTGTTTGTATGTTCCTCCTCCTACAGCCAAGGTGGCTTTCCTGGACTCCTCTCCTGTAGTCACACGTCCCCAAATCCATGCTTCAGTTTACTGTCTGTTTAGTTGTGCTTATTTTGTTTGTGTAAAATGATGTGGATTAAAGATCCTCATAAAATGGATAAAGATGGGAATTGGTGGCTGGTGGCCAGGGATAATAGGAAGCTCTTATTCTGCTTTTGGCTAGCAGAAAATTGTGTTGGATTGTATCTGTGTGTTTTCTCACCCTGCCCTGGGTTAAGCAAGCCATCAATGGCTAAAGCTTTCCTGAAAGCACAAATGTGTCTTATAAAAAGGTGACAGATGAAAAATTAATTTGAGCAGCATTATGGAACAAACAAGTTTGGAAAGAGAAACTAGATGGCTGGACTATGGGTGTGCACAGACTAATGATAAGCTGGTTTAATGTAAAAAGAAGTAATTGCCTGGAAAGAACTAAAGAAAAGAAAAAAAAAAAAAAGGAAAACATTTATACAGCTCACAAAGTACAAAAAGCACTTTTTTATTTTTAGTAGAGGGAAAGGTTCAGAAAAATTAAAAAAAAAAAGTGACTTTTTAAGCTCCTGAAACTTCTTCAGATGAGTTATATTCCAGCATTTCAGTCAAGTTTAAATCTTCTAATCCTTTTGCTCTGACAAAGTCTCAGAAAGAGTCTCTACTTAGTGGATTTAAAACTGCTGATGTTAAGCTGAATGCTGTACATTTGCATAGAAATGTAGTTACAAAACAAATGCAAATGATTTCAGGGCTGTACAAGGTCTAGCATCAGGCCTCTTTCATTGTCTGACACAACCGAAAAGTTGTGGGAAGATAAGAAGCTACTGTCCTGAAAAAAACTTTTCTCATAAAAATGGAACTGGTCTTTTCTTTCTGTAAGTAATATCCTAAGAATACAGCTCCCTTTAACCAGAGTATTATTAAATCTGGGGTTTGCTGTCATAAACTCTTGGTAGGACTGTTAATTTTACGAGATACTTTTAAACTATTTTAGACTAGTATTTTAAGGATCTATTTTTATATATTGACATAACATGGAAATATTAAGACACAAGTTTATAATACACTGATTGTTTCCTATTATCCTTTGGCAAAATGATTTTTGATGTACACTATTTTTCTCACACAGTTATTATGCACAAAAGGGCATACCGCTTGATGGTGCAGGACTAATACTGAGTGGAATAATTCTGGTCCCCCTTCCTGGCATGGGCTTGCAGTAGGAGGAAAAATGTATGCAATTTTTAGAGGATTTTATAATGGTTCTAGAGTTTGTGGCTGGTCGATTCTAAATACTTCACATAGTGCAGCAACATTGATCAACATGAATGCTTTAATTAAGGGTTGAGGGCTAATGACTGCTTAAAATGAGGATGAACATGATCTCATAAACTCATTGAGAATTTAAACAATATACACTCTATTCAGTCTGATTCAAGTCATGGGAGTCAATTTGGAATAAATAGGTTCTCTAGATGCTAATTAAAGTGTAAATTGCAGATTGCATATATGTATCTCTGGATTTAGAAAAAGGAAACTTTTTAGGTCATATCATGTATCCTATTGCCAACGCAGCTTTGTTTACTGTATTATCCATCTAAAACACTTTTGGTTATAATTTAAAAAATATATGCAATTCTGGCAATACCAAGTAAAGAGTTATTTCCCATACCTTACTGATTCTGTCCATACTATGCAACATTCTAGATTTTTATCTGATTCCTTGTTTTTCAGAGTTGAAAACAGATATATCAGAAAGGGAGAGTTCTCCTGAGATGGGGACTAACTGACAGAGCTTGACATTCAGGATCCCAAGTACATACACTCACAGCCAGCTCAGGAACCCTCCACTTAATGTTTCCCTTAAGTAGTAGTTGTAGGGTCATTACAGTGTACTTTGGCATCAGAAACCCTGCCCTGTTTTTCCACATAGAGATTGCAACTAAAAATGTTAGAATAAATGAATTTTCTTTCAGAGGTATATTTCGTATATTTCATGTCATTTTGTGTATATTGAGCTTAAAAGCATAGTACTGGTACTCTAAGCAATCAAAATAGTGCTGTGTTTTGGCATTTACACAGAATCACAGCATCACAGAATGTTAGGGATTGGAAGGGACCTTGAAAAATCATCTAGTCCAATCCCCCCACCAGAGCAGGAACACCTAGATGAGGTTACACAGGAAGGCGTACAGGCGGGTTTTGAATGTCTCTGGAGAAGGAGACTCCACAATCCCCCTGGGCAGCCTGTTCCAGTGCTCCGTGACCCTCACCGTGAAGAAGTTTCTTCTAAAATTTAAATGGAACCTCCTGTGTTCCAGTTTGTATCCATTGCCCCTTGTCTTACCATTGGTTGTCAACGAGAAGAGCCTGGCTCCAGCCTCATGACACTCACCCTTTATATATTTGTAAACATTAATGATGTCGCCCCTCAGTCTCCTCCAAGCTAGAGAGATCCAGCTCCCTCAGGCTTACCTCATAAGGGAGAATGCTCTACTCCCTTAATCATCTTTGTTGCCCTGTGCTGCACCCTCTCCAGCAGTTCCCTGTCCTTCTTGAACTGAGGGGCCCAGAACTGGACACAATATTCCAGGTGTGGTCTCACCAGGGCAGAGTAGAGGGGGAGGAGAACCTCTCCCAACCTACTAATCACACCCCTTTTAATACAGCCCAGGATGCCATTGGTCCTCCTGGCCACAAGGGCACAGCGCTGCCTCACGGTCAACCTGCTGTCCACCAGGACCCCCAGGTCTCTTTCCTCTACACTGCTCTCTAACAGGTTGTTCCCCAACTTATACTGGAACCTGGGGTTGTTCCTGCCCAGATGTAAGACTCTACACTTGCTCTTGTTAGATTTCATTAAATTTTTCCCTGCCCAACTCTCCAGCCTGTCCAGGTCTCGCTGGATGGCAGCACAGTCTTCTGGCATGTCAGCCACTTCTCCCAGTTTGGTGTCATCGGCAAACCTGCTGACAGTGCACTCTATTCCCTCATTCAAGTCTGAATAATACTAGTCCCAGTACTGACCCTTGAGGCACTCCACTACATACAAGCCTCCATCTAGACTCTGCCCCATTGACCACAACTCTCTTGTTTCTCTCCTTCAGCCGTTTCCCAGTCCACCTCACTACCTGATCATCCAGTCCACACTTTCTCAATTTAGCAGCGAGGATGCTGTGGGAGACTGTGTCAAATGCTTTACTTGAAATCAAGATAGACCACGTCCACTGCTTTGCCATCATCTAGCCACCTGGTTATGTCCTCAAAAAAGTCTATGACGTTGGTCAAGCACGACTTCCCCTTGGTGCAGCCATGTTGACTGTCCCTAATGACCCTCTTATCCTTGATATGCCTTGAGATGGCGCAAAGGATAGGTTGTTCAATAACCTTCCCAGGGATAGAGTTGAGGCTGACCAGTTTATAGTTATGCAGAGCCTCCTTCTCGCCCTTTTTTGAAGACTGGAGTAACTTGGCCCTCAGGCTAATGGCTAAATTGGGATCTTGCCCTTGGTGAGTATATACATTTTTAATAACCTTAAAATATATTCAGACCTGGCCAAAACTATAACCTGTCTTTTATTCAGGTTAAAATTGTAGAAAAGATTCTGCAAAACCCAAACCTTGACCTGTTTGGATCCCTTTTCTAGTACAGGAATGTCCAGAATCTGAAAAATTCTGGCTCTCAGATGGCAAAAATTGATGCTGGGTACTTTAATAAAAGGTCAACTTTTTCCAGGAAATTTTATACAATTTTAAATCCTAAACACCCAAGCTAATATGCTACATATTTCACTGTGTAGTTCAAACATTGGTCACTCTTTAAGAAACAACTTGATCTTGTTTATAATGACTGCACTTTCTCAATTTATAGTAAGAAGATTTCACCCTTATTTACATCAGAACAAAATGCATGGAATCTATACTCCACCATTTCCCCATTTACCTGCACAACTGTTTTTTAGTCCACCTCCAAGGAATGGTTTTCACAGATTACTCTCCCATATGCTTCTTACGGTGTAATTTCAAATTACTGATATGAAGGAGGTTCTTCCGCTCTTCTTTTACATTAGCAATGGGAGAGAAAGGAGAGAAAAATGTTTCTGAAAAAGTTGGAATCTAATAAAAAATTCTAAAGTAATCTACTAAAGAATAACTGTGTTGGAACAACAGACAGTGATGGAACTGAGTGTTATGGTGGGTGAAAGTAATAAAACTTGAAAAACAAGCAGTTATTAGAGCCTGTGCTGGTTTTTAGGGTGTCCTTGAACTTTCTTCTCCAGATTAACTCAATTTACAAGACTGAAATAAAACCCTCCTTGGGTCCATGATGGTGGTAGCATCTGCCATTCATTACACACCTGAGCAGGTAAGTTCTAAGCTGTTTTTACATGTCTATTTCATAAAGATTAACAAGAAATTACGTTTTGAGATAGGCACTAGTGAGTCAAAATTTAGGGAAATGATTGTGAGAGCAATGTTTTACTTCAGTACTATGTAAGGTGGCATTCTGTAAACTGATTTTTTTCTTAGGCGCAAAAATGTTCCCTAATGTTGCCTAACAGTTATGTAAGTCATAGGTAGGTCTGCATATGAGAAGTGACAAGAACTCAGACTTTTACATCTCCTCTTTGGCTTCTCAGAGAGTAAATCTTTAAATCATCTTTAAATATACTGGCTATGCGCCAGTAGCAGATTGGTCCTATGCATGTGTATGAAAATTTCAGTCCTTTCTGGGTGGTTAAGAAGCTTATATAGTTCCTAATGACTTCTATGACAACTAGATGAAGTTTTGGTGTCAGGCACCTTATATAAAATTTTGCTTCATTTCTGAATTTGACTTCATGCAATTTCTCAGCAATACTGAAACCTATGATGCAGTAAAAAGATTGAAAACAAAACAAAAATAAGGAGGAAGTCCTATTTTCTTCTTTTCACCTCTAAAAATTCCAACCCCCAAAGAAGCTTCCTGAATGAGGAGAAATGGCTTTGGTAGGGATATCAATTTTTTTACTTGTTAAAATTGGCAGCTAAATGCCCAACTTGAATATGCACAATGAAAGCAATTATACCATAGGATATTTCTCTCATTATGTCATCTGTTTAAAACATCAGGCAATACTGATTGCCACTGGTCTGTATACTTTGTTGTTTCACAAATAACATAGATAAATAATGAAAAATAGATCTTAATGTGAAATTAATTTTTATACTCAGACTCTGTAACATCTTTTATTTCCTATGCTGTAAGCTGCTCAGGAACACTCCCAATCGCAGGCACTCCAGGTAATAAAGCTAATGCTTGCTTTAAAAAGTACAGGAAATTCAGGGAAACCAGACCAATTTTTGCTAAATTAGGCTTTAACATTTGTAGATTTTATTGTTAATTTACCTGATAGATTCAGAATTTAAGTAATAACATACGGGCTAAGGCAAACACCCTGATGTACATAAAAATATGTTCTTGAGGAAAGCATATTAAAAGGATTTGGTTCCATTTTCACAGCTGTAATTTATAGACTACACAGGGCATTTTTAATGGGTTGTATCAGACATCACCAGGCTGCTATATGTGGCTAGTATTCAAGTCTCAGTTCTACCAGAAGAACTATTCCCCAGAGTTTTCTGGTTTTCTTTCTCTTTGTTCTCCAGAACATGGGAATTAAAGTTACAGTGGTAGTCCTTATCAATACCAACAAAATGGTGAAAGATTAAAACATCTTGAGAAAAAGGAGGGGAGGGCGCACATTTTCCATAAACTAGTTTGCACTTTATGCCTGCACTACTGTACTTTTCGAGCTGCACTCTTCTGTAACCCAGTTTCTAATAAATAAGTCTTTGGGTCAGATTTCCATATTTTTACTTAATGTGAATGGTACCTACTCCTTGGGTAAGCTAATTGGAATCCAGCAATTGTGTCAAGTTTATCTTTCGAGTTGCAAATGCTCATTTAACAACTTAGGTAAAGACAGTGAAATGAGGTCCTTTTTCAGCTTGAGGCATTTTGTTATTCACTGCTCTTCCCCCTCTAAAAGGATCTGTGAAGTACAGGGACGCTATGAATCTCTGCCACAAAGCATGTAGGGAGCTCAAAACAAGCTGAAAATGCATTGCTTTACAGCATTTCAGGCATGGCCTTAAACAAACAAACCTGCTCCACTTGTTCATCTCAGCATTTCACAGCTTGGTTCAGTGATGTCCAGATGGCATCTCCAAGGCAAAGGACCAGGTCCTCCTTCAACCACTGCCTTTTCCAGAGAAGAGGGGAGCCACTGCATGGGCTGTGCACCATCTCCATGGTGAAGTGCTTTGCTCCTGGATGAAGGGAGGCAGTCCTGTGGAAACACACAGGGCTGGACTGTGTTACTAATTCTATAGGAAGTTAAAGATATATGGGTTCCTGTCATGATGGTGATAATAATTAAACTATGTTATTTTGATATTTTGATACCAGTTTTTCCACAAGGAGCGTCTTTAATTAGGCTAAAGTTTTTTCATGTCTCTGGAACTTTATTTTCTCCCCAAGAGAGAAATCTCATTGTCATAGCTGACCCTGAACTTTTTCTTCCACCAGCTTCTCCCTCTGGTTTATCACTACGGTTGGATCCTTGCCAGAGTTTGCCCTCACCCTGACCCTGTCTTTGACGAAATACTTGTTTATGCCTTTCTAAGTTCTCCATTCAGCTAATGCAATCCCTTCTTTTAAATTCCCTCCTGAATGGTCTCCTTGAGTTGACTGGATTTAATTCAGTATTGCCAGGAAAGCACAAGATGCATACTCCTGTTGTAATAAGCTTATTTGGTATTGAATAAAGAGTGGCAAGCTGAGGATATAGGATTACAATACTTTTTTACTTTTTTTTTTTTTTTTTTTTTCCTAACATGGTCTCTTGTTTCAGCTGTCAGAGCCCTGTTTGGATGGATTGTTACTGAATGTGCCTCGGGTGGCAGAGACCCAGCCAGATGCAGGAGATGAAGTTTGGTTTCTGCAGGAGGCGGCAGGCAGGTGGGCAGGCTGACAGCAACACCAAAGCCTGGAAGAAGGGCAGGGGGTGCTGGTGGTCACTGGGCCTGAGGGGCTGTCAGCTTGCACAGGTAATTCAGACAACTCCAAGCTCAATAGCAGGTGCTGTTTGGAGGGTAGAGGGGACCTGCAAGAGGAGTCTTTGCTGGGGAGTTTTTGGCTGTGGGGCAGTAGTAAGAGGGAGGACTGGATGAACTGGGAGGATCTGCAGTAAACAGGTATTTAAACTGGGACAGTAAAGTGAGAACATGTTACTCATAGCAGTGTGCTTTTGAGGACATTAGGTCTTTCCTTTAATACAAAGAGATTGTGATCCCTTTTAAATTAAGTTAGTTTCCATGTATAAGTCCAGTTCTGGGGTGAAAGAGAGGGAGGACGGCAGGGAGTTATTGAGGTGAGAGGGGAGGATTAAGCAGAAATGAGGTTGGGAAAATGAAGGGATATGAGATATGAAGACCATGGGATATGGGATATGAAGACTATGCAAAGGGTGATTCTGGGGCAGTGTCTGTGGAGGTGGGCAACTGTGAGACTTAAGACAGAAGGGACAAGGAAATGAGAATATTTTCAGAAGGGAAATAGGAGAAAATACTGCTTCTCTGGAGCAGTAATCATCTCTAATTGTAGAGTTCTCTAATCTAATTCCTATTCCACTCACAATTAGTTTGGAGGTCCCTGTAAAATATTTCTTTTGTTCTCCTTATCTCAACAACAATGAGAGACTCCCAGTGAAAAAGGCCTTGCAATGGGAATAAATTGACTTTGTGGTTTTTCAAGACCTCTTTCAATGAAAAGACTCTTTCAGGGACCAAGCCTAAATTCAAATATTCCTGGCAATGCTAAAAGTAAGAGAGCACATCACTATTCTTACTCAGCTGTCCTATTGACTCCAATGTGTTCCACCCAGCCCACTCTTTGATACAGGACCTTATTGCTTTCTACTTTAATCCAGTCTACTACTTCTTGAGTTGAATTTTCCCAGAAGGGGACTAGACAAGATGAGTGACCGAACACATTGTCTTGGTTTTAGGGTTCAACAAAAAATTTTAATTCAAACAGTTGCATTTTATGTTACTAGATTACAGTTCCTAAGTATCAGGCATCTTGGGCTATATTTAGATCTACTGTCTTTGATGTTTTAGTGCCATAAAAATGTTTGCTAACATATTTTTCTTATTTCATTTTACAGACAAAATTATGAGATACTGTTTTGGGTGGTCATCCATTTTCATCTTTGTGTAACTTAAAACTTCTTCAGAATGACCCTTGTATCTGCCAATGAGACAGGAAGATTGCTGTTGTAAAATCATGTTTTGAAGCTGCCCCAGATTACTAATCACTGAGCAAGATCTTGTTAATGCACTTTTTTTCTATAATAAAATTTAAGCTCCAATTGTATTTATAGTGGACAAATATCTAAATAATTAAAGCCACCAATTAAGCTGTTATCAATTACTGCTCTTAACTGTATCAACAGAAACTACAAGATCCTTGTTATGTTTCTTCTGTTTACTAATGGAGGACATAGTTTCCATGAGCTGTCAGTCAAGCTCTTTTTAGAAAAAAATAAGTCATAATTGAAATTTTCCTCCTGTAACATCAAAGTAATTGAAGAAGTCTTTAAAACATGTAAGTGAATTGTACTGCTTTGATTCTTCTTGCTTCAAATCCAAGCTATATCTTAGAACATTAGTGCTCTTTATTTCATTGTAATCCACAGAAGTAAAAATAATATAGCCTCTTCCTACTGAACAGAGGAAATACTCTTATAAGTAATAGCAATATTACAATAGGTAATCAGCATTATCCATGCATAAACTGTCTTAGAAATGAAGAATTTTATTTCGCAGTTTCAAAGTCTGTCTTGGACTTGCATAGTGATCTTTATTACATTACTTACTTTATTACATTACTTACTTTATTACATTATTACATATTTATTACATTATGTCACCTTATGTGACTGTTTCTCCATTGTAAAAATGCATCTGCTATGAAATATTTTGAAATCTAAGGTCATGAGGTGCACACATTTCTTATCACTATTCTCATTGGAAGAAAATTTTGAACTGTGAAGGAATTTTACTGAGTGAATTATTCTCACTGATAAATAACGAGAATTGTTGTAAAACTTTCTGAATAATTTCTCAGATATGTGGAAATTAGAGTATCTCAAAAAATGTAGATCAGAAATTCATAGTAATTGTAACCATAAAAATCCATATACAAAACCAAGTTCAGAATGCAGCATAATATCTTTCTGTAATGTTACCATGATAAAATTTCAGTTCATCCCTGGAACTGCATCAGGGACATGATCAGATAAGAAAAATTCATTTTGGAGATATGAAAACTGCTATTTGTAACACACTACAAATGCATGGATCTGATATCCAGTTCATATTTTAACCTCCTCACTGAAATAATAACCTACTTTAAGAGCTTTGATCTAACTTTCTCATCTTTTTAAGAATTCAAATCTTATTCTGGATCTGACATTTGAAATTCAGAGCAATTTTACTTTAACTTTGAATATAGACCAAATTAAATAATTTACAACTTTAAATTACATTCAAGGAGTGCATTGTTGCCACCTATTTTCTTTAATCCAGCCCTCCTAATCTAATGCTTAAGGAACTTGCTTATTGTTCCAATCCTGTAGTGAAAACAAAGATAGAAGTATATCAATATCCCATATCCATTTGATCAAGTCCTGTCCAGATCTTTTTTTTTTTTTTTTTTCCCTACCTTGTTATGCATCCTGCATTTTCCCTTGGCTAAAAAATATTGTGCAAACATAACCTGACCTTTCTATCACCATCTCATGTAAGCCTATCTGAAAATGAGTGTACACAGTGCTGAATATATGCATCTGGAGGAATTTTGGCTTGCAAGATTGTTAAGATTAAATGCATGTAAAAAAAAAAAAAAGTAGAAAATGCATTAAAAAATTAAGTGTGTATATAAACGCGTAACATTTTAGATCTTCCACTCTCCAGCTCGGCTGCTACTGAATGGTAGAAACATCCAGTAACATTGATATTTTTTTCAATGACAGCTCCTTGAAAAGTTCAAATTTTGCTCTGCAGAAACATTTTAGGTTTGTAAAATGAAGTTTTTCAGATCATGGTCTTTCTCAGCCTGAGTTCATCAGGTTCTGCTGCATGTGATGTGGCAAAAGGGCTTTTCCTACAGAGCACAATGGTGGCTGTTTCCCTTCAGAGAGAGACTGCAGGAGGACTGGTCATGGCAGTCATCTTGTTTACCTTGTGCTCAGCAGTTAGCTTCCTTATTCTGGTTTGACTTTAATTTCTTCTCTTAGCTGACAGGATCACGCTCCATTTTCCCATAGAGGTACCTCACTCCCAGGACACAGGGTGCTGGATACTGTTTATTTGTTTGTTTGTTTCATTTTGAAGGAAAGAAAAACATTGAAACAGTCTCCAATTTCTCTTTAATGTTAATACATGCTGAAGTCCATTTCCATCTCACACCAGACTTCCCAGAACTGACTCAAAAAAAAGATTATGATAAATGTTGACAAGTGAATGAAGGGAAATCTGAAATATTAGTATTTAAAGAGGGCAAGTTTTGTCTCTTTTAAACTCTGGAATTCATAATCCTTTAGAGTAAGTCCATGCATGTAACAACAACAATCTTCCCTTAATCTCATGTTAGCAAGCATTTACTAGCATAGTAATTTTTTTTTAATGTAAACAGAACCGTTCACAGTAGGTACCAAGGTACTTTGGATGTCATTGGAGATACTAAGCACTCAGATGGAGAAGGCACAGAGCAACATGATCTGACTTTGAACTTGGCCCCATTGTGAAAAAGGAGTTGGACTTTCTGACCTCCAGAAGTCCCTTCCAAACTAGATTATTCTATGATTTTTATAACTGCTAACTTGTGTTAAAACTGCAATTGCTCTTTTCACACCCAGATTTCATACAGTGTCTATGGAGTTAATCCTGACTGACTAGCACTTACCTCTAAAACTGAGCAGTCTGGTTTTGGATTCAGAATTTTTACCTCTCAATATGAATTTTAGCTTGCCTAATTTGTAAGGTGAGCTAAAAATGGTACGGGATGCTCAAAGGCCATGAAGAATAGTGTGTTCAGAATGGTCACTAATTGCTGTCTTCAAGCCAAGACATAACCCAAAGCTGAACTGGCAAATGGAGAAGCTGGTTTAAGGTACACTTAGTTCAGCCTAAATGCAGACAGCCCCTTCCAGGGGAGACTTGCTCTGCCCTTCCCAGGCTACATGTTCCTGCCATGAGAGCAGTTGTGCAAACACAGAATGGGACAGACCTATTTGCATCCTTAATTTAATCCTCTACAAAAGGCGGTTAACTAGCAATATGATAGGACTAGCAATGTGTTAAATCAACATAACCTTCTTTAGCATTAACATCTTCTTCCTTGAACAAATCAATTTGTGGTTTTAATCAGTAACATACACACAAGCTCTTAATTCTATTGTTCTCCCTTAAACATAGTATACGTTACTTTACAGATTAAAACGTAAGAGTTTATCAGGTAGCCTAAAAGAAAGTCTTCAGAATACAGTTGCAGGAGCCAGCACAAGTGCAATCCTATACAGCATATTTACCTCTTGTGCTGATGGACTAGGATGTTTTCAACTCTGGACGATCTGACACAGGATACCCTACAACTTTTACTCATCCCTCAGCGGATCTTGTAACTTAGTGCAGGACATGGGAAGGAAGACGAGATTTCAAGGTTCTCAGTTTCTTGAGATATAAGACTTGCAGAACACAACTTTGCAAGGTTTCATGCTGTTGGTGATTGCAAGAGCAATCACATGGCATCTTTCGCTCTCTTTGAGGCTGTCCCCTGTATTAGCTGACTTCCCTAGGCTGGTTGTCTACTCATCTTTGAAAAGTCATCTAGGCCTATTCTTTCCTTGCACCAAAGGAACAGTTCTAAGATTTAACCCATGGGCTTGCAATGTTAATTTTCAGAGGCTATCTCAGGTGGAGTGATACAGTCACTCTTTTAATTACCAGATAAGCTCTAGGAACATGTCCTTACCTGACTCAGAGTATCAACTCCTACAGAAGCGGTAATGAGAGACTACTTCAAGAAAAATGACTTCTAGTGGGATTCCTGTGTATAATTCTACAAATTTCTCCAAGGTGCCCCAAATCACAGATTTACTGGAGAAAGGTTGTACAAATAAACCCTCTGCAAAAAGTTAAAAATAAAAACAATTCTAACAATTTTCCACAAGACCTGTGCTGGGGGAAAAAAAAAAAAAAAAGAGTCTGTCATATTTTAGCCTACCTCTTCACCTAACAGTGAAATCTCAACATTACAGCTTTTCCATCCTCAGTACGTACATATTTTTGTGCACATTGTAATAAACACATGGGGCCATGATACTGTCAGAAGTTTTTCCAGTCCAATGATACAAAATTTCAGTCTTCCAAGTCCTATACCCTGCAGACCTCAAATTAGTCTCAGATGGCTTGACATGGTCTAATACTGCTCTTGTATGTTTGTGAAAGTTCAGTGAATTGGTTATTACTTATGCTTGGTTAATAACAGTGTAGACAGAATTGACATGTTTTAAACAACTTGTGGTCTGAGTAACTATTGCTTTTTTTTCTTTTTTTTTTTTTTTTGAGGTAAAGTTTTTCCACAGGAAGACTGATTTTCTTTTTGACATTGTTTAACTGTATTAAGGGGGCTTTTCAATTTTTTTTTTTTTTTTTTTTTTTTTTTCCTCACACCTGCTTTTGGTTCTTTTAGGCCTGGGGGGCTGGTAAACCAGTTGTTTACCTTAGCTCTGGTCATTCTGAATGCCTATTCTTCCTCTTATCTCTCCTGTGGTATCCTCTCCATCTGTTCAGTAAGCACTAAGAATTTTCAGCCTTATCTTTTAAAACCATCTTCAGGAGCAGTTTTGCAAATGTTTTCTGGAAAGGACTTGGCACTTAGAAAGTCCAGCTGCAAAACCATTTAACTGAGATTTCAGGGGAGAACAGAGAGAAATGAACATGAACTCTACTGCATTTTTTTTTGCCTCTCTTTTTTTTTTTTTTTAGTATAGAATTCTTCTTGGTGTTTTCACTCAGCTTTAGTCCCCTCCAACTACAAAAAGGCAACATTTTGAGAAAAACTGTGAGGTGAAGGGCAAAGCTAAATCTGTAACTTCAAGTAAAGTGCACTGCTTTGAATTTACTCCACCAATTGGTATGTAAACTGAGCACTATTAAAGGAGGCGTACATGATCTGTAATACGAGTATCTGTACAAGCAGTACATGTAATATTTTATAAAGATGAATTAACACAGCTTATCTGCATTCCTTTTGCTTCCTGATTTTCAAATGGATCCCTGAAATTAGATTGACTACTGTGAGATTGACTATTTATTTGGCTTTCTGAACACACCTTCAAGCAGGTTTAGCACACCAACATAAATTTGCTCTATAAAGCCATTAATAGATTGTAATTAACAAACAGCATAGTAAATCATCTGGTTTATAGCTGGATGTCTTACACATTCTGACTTGTCTGAAGGAAGGAGACTGTAACAGTAAAGGACACCCTGTTATACAGATCACCATCTTTCCAGATACGGGTGCCATAAATTATAGGAAATGGGAGAAAGAAACAAGAGCTGATCAAAATTGCCTCAATTATTATGAGAATTATGGCATTTCTAAGTGTGTCTGTATCCTGAATTAGGGCAAATAAAAGCTAAAATCGCCTTGTAAAGGAGTTACATGTCAGTTTAGATATGTTTCTAAAAAAGTTACTCACCAAAGTCCTTTAAACAAGTGGTAATGGGAAAATAGGGAAGCTTTTCATGTGGATAAAACTAGTTAAAATAAAAGAAAGTCAAAGTAGAAATATGTGATCAGCTTTAAGTGGAATGACAACAACGCTGAAGTCCCACATGGATATCTGCTTGGGTCTGTGTTTTTCAAGAAAGCAACAAAGAATTAGAGTGGGTGACTGGTGAAGAGGCAAAGTTCTCTGGTTTATTCAGGACGACAAAACCAAAATTTAACTTCTGAGTATTTCACAAGCACATCCTAGTATTGATTGACTGGGTAATACAATCACAGATTATATTTAATGCACCTAAATGTAAAGGAAAGCTTATGGGGAGAAAAAAAAAAAAAAAGTCCTGTTTTGTTGCAGAATGATGTGCTCCAAGCTGGCTGCTGTTGAAGAATTAAATCTTAGGTCTAAACAGAGAACAGGTCCAGATCTGGTCCTGGTCCAAAAGTTGAATTGAATATTGCAAGGTAATTTGGGTAGTGGGGAGAGCAGAAGAGGGAATAACACTATACTGCTCCTTGAATTCATCCAGGGCTCTGAGCAGGATGGACAGAGGGAAGGCAGCAGCCCACCACAAGGACTCCCACACTCTCCCAGTCACCTGACATTCTTCAGAAATCTTATTTGTCTTCAGCTACTGACATTTGTAAACAACTTGTGACATTCAGAAGAAGAATCACAAGAGTTAAAAATCTTGATTTTCTTCGTTCACACAAATGGGTGAAGATTCATACTGATTGGCAAAAGGTCACACTGAGAAGTAAACAGGCAAACCACTCCCTCATTAAACATTTAATGAGGGCTGTGCAAGTTAAGAGTGAGAATTGCCATAATTTCAAAACATGTCCTCTTTCTTGGAAACACTTGTAATGAACTCTAGAAGCCAAAATGACTAAGTTGTTTATGTACAGAGATGTTGTGTGTTCAAACAATAGTAATGACAATCCACTGTTTAATTAAAAAAAATATAAAATGTTTCATGTGTAGGAATATTGCTGATGCAAATCAGTCTGGACAAGATTTGACCTGAAAGTTAGTGTGCTTTATAACTGTGATCCAGAGTCACATACTGGACTTCTTTTTTTAATTCAGTGTGACCAATTGGACTTCATGGATTAGTGAAGAAGGAGTTAGCAAGGTTTTTCTAGCATATATTAAATTGTCATTGATGTAAAGAACACTGGGAAACCTCGCATAGTAGGGAATGTGGAGGCAGAGGAGACTGCACTTCACAAAACTATTAAAAAAGAAACAATAAAATATTTAACACTAGTGATAAAATACCTATTAGACCTATTGTAACAGCCATTCAGTTTCCTGTTGAAGGAGTTAAATCTCTTCACTAAAGTGCTGATATCCTCCCTGAGGAACTGTAAAAGCAGTGGATTGGAATCTTAGTTTTGGGATAAAAGGTAGGTACCATCATACTTAAACCTATTCTATACAGGCCTTTCATGCTTGGTACCATGAACCACCATTGATCTTTAACACATCTCTGTCAGAAACAGATGTAGCATCCTGATTTTCTTGTTATGTGCAAAGCTCTTATTGTTATTTTTGTATGATTCCATGTGAAATTTATACAATAACTCCATCAGTGAGACATGGGAAAACCCTAGCAAGAGAGAAAATAGCACCTTGGGAGACTTTTGTAATCTTCACAGTCTTTGTGTTGTTACAGAATGGGGAATGCCTAAGAGTATTCTTATATACAAGTGTAAACTAAGGAGGAATTGGTTTCACTGCCCCCTTACTTTGGAGAGGAGCAGAAATGAAACATCATGCTGTCAAGTGATGGTGAAAGCTGTTGACTTTCTCATAGAAACCTTTTTGCCAGGCCATAGGGTGGTGTTCAGGGCAATAATCCCAGGAGGAAGAAATCTGAGTTCAGAAGGAGAAACTGAGGATTCAGTTAAAATATGCAGTGGAGAGATCGCAGAGAAAGCCAAGTTAGTGAGCACCTCAGTTAATAAAGTCTGCTTTTGGGCCTGGACTGATATCTCTAAATATTGCTGTGTTGCACCATGGCGATACTAGGCACAGGTGTTTTCAGAGTGTCTTGTTCTTAATTCTTTAGTGAATTTGATCTCCAATCTAAAGACACAGCCCTCTGTGTTGATCATAAGCCAGTCAGGTCTGCTTTGGCCCTTGTCCTTGAGCTCCTTCAACTGATCTCCAACACCAGGTGACTGTTTGCACCTTGAGCACTGGACCTCTTCTGACTCCATGTTGCCCTGGGTTTGAAAGGAAAAAGAAAAAAACCACAACTCTTTCTCTATTTACTCCAGTGTTTTTTGTTTGTTTGTTGTTTTGTTTTGTTTTTCAATCTTTTTGAATACACTGAAACCATGGTGCTTTGCCAGGCAAGCACCTTGCCAACATAATAGAGGAGAAATTAAAAGTGGGTCATGGGGAAAATCGCTGTGGGGTGGGACTACAACAGCTCTGACTTAGATTAGTTTACATTGCCAGGAAGCTGCATCCTTCACCTCTTACAGCGCGGGATGTGCCCAGAGTAACAGAGTAGTTCAGATCAGGATTTCATTTGCCTTCTCCCCATTTACTATGCTTTGATTTTCATTACAGAGAAGTCTCCATGCCCAAGCTGTATTCAGCTTAGATGAAATAAAGTGACAGTAACACTCCTAATGCACTGCAACCACAGAAGGTCAGGTCATGTAAGTGTAATAGGTCTCGTCTGAAATCCTCCCACCAAACAAAACCAGCAACCCCCTCCTGTCTGTATGTCATGGACATCAGTTCTTCAGCACTGTGCTGTGCAGTGTGCTACCAGCACAGCCACAGCTTCACTCTTGCAAGAGAGGTTAAACCCGGAATGAACTGGGAAATTTTTATTTCTGGTTTCAGTCATCAGCCTTCTGGAGTGGATCAGTGCTCTCAGGAGGAGCTAGCCCATGTCAAGACTCAGTGATTTTCTTATCCCAAAACAGGAATCCTGGATTTAGATACTTACTTGGCATACAAATAAGGCACTTTGTTGTGACACTAGGCAGGAAGAAAGTAGTGGTTTTGCAAGGGGTTTTTCATTACAGGGGCCCAGGTTACCTGGCACTCTGGTGGTTCCTCACTTTGTGCCAAAGCAAATAGCACTGTCTAGCATAAATACTTGCCCAACATAGGTTGGCTCCAAAACTGCAAAGATGTGAAGGTTTCTAGGGCAGCAGGAAGCTATTACTACATGGCCCACACAAACGTTCAGAAGTTATGAGCCAGGCCATCTAAATTAATAATGTTAAATTTACAGATTGTGAGACTGTGAGATTGAAAATTATGTTAGTTATTTCTTTATTTGGATTTTGACTCTCCTTTTCATTGCTCTTGATGTATATAAAACTCAAAAAAGAAACAATTAAAAAAATAAGAAGAAAACGTAAAATGCTTATATATTCACATGATTCTAGAACACAGTTTTCAAATGAATGTGACATTTGTGACAAAACCTCAAGATCTGGCAGCGCTGTATTAAAGAAAGAAGGCAAGTGCTTAGGACAAATAAACAAAAATACTCACAGACATAACTTTGCAAAAGAGTGCATAACAGTGAGCAGTTACGGTAGCTACAGTGATTAATCATTTTAGTCTGTCCTGTTGTCAGCATTAAAATAGCGCTGAAGTCAATGGCTGCTTTTTCTGAAAAATGGGCCTCATTTATTCAAAATATTTATTTCTGAGTTTGTCTCATCTATATCTTCCACCAGTTGGGACACTGCTACAACACAGACACACACATGTCTGATTAGAAAACAGGGCTATCATTATCTGTATTCCAGTAGCAAATATGTGCTAATTTTTCTGTTCATCTTAAATAAAGCTTTCTTACTCACAAGCCCAGTAATGTATGTAGTCACAAACACAGCACCTAAGTCTAATGAGTTTACCGGGTACTAACCAGAGGAACAGTAATTCAAAGCAGATGTTAACTAACACTGATTACATTGTTCTAATAGTGTGATGTGAAAAGGCATCCTATTATTTAGATGTGTACCCATATCCTCAGATGTGCTCTTAGCTGTTTAAAGTCTATAGTATCTTAAAAGCTTGCCTTGTCACACAGAAATTCTAACAAAGGACGAAAATAATATGTTACTTCTTTATGTTGTAAGGGAGCATCATTTAACTTACATATTTTTTGTATTGCTATCTGTCCTCTCTCCTGGGAAAATAAACAAATCTTTATTTCTACCCCATGGTTTGTTTCAGTTGCCTGCATTGTCACCAAGTACTTGCTTTGCCTACAAACATGCTGTACTTTGGTCTCAGTCAGTTGTTAGGCTATTTTTCCAACATAAACAGTTAGGGCATGACCCTTTGTTGTACTCCATGTTTTGTTTATTGACTCATTTGCACTTAAAATATGTTCTTGGACAGGCTTTTTTTCAAGTATATGGGTTGAAAACCGCTCCTAGTCGGATCAGTTTAACTAGTGCAGTAATTAGTATGTGTGTTCAGAGACAAGTATTCAGGTTTTTCTTTTTTTTTTTTGCTGCCATAAGTTCACTGAGTAAATTAGTACAAGTTACAGTTTCCTGGGGGTTCTTTTTTTCTTTTCCCTTTCCCCCTGTTTATCCATTTCTCAGTTTGTACATATAAATGATTTTGATCTCCTCCTCTGAATGATCCCACATAGGTGCAAATTGTTTTAAAAGGATGATGGATTATACCTCTATTAAGACATGGAGTGCTGTTTTGCAAAACAGATAAGAGACTGAATGATTCACAAAAGATCTGATATTTCTGTTGCTTCCCTACTGTCCTAACAAAGCTCTTCAGCCCACCTAATCTCTCAGAGAAGAGCTGCCTTATTTTTCCAGCAGCACAATGCTTGTGTGGGCAATAGACAGCTGCCCAGAGCTAATGTCTGTAACTCTGCAGAGAACCATCTTTAAAAACAAGACTATTTAGTGTTGTTAAATATTTCTAAGAGGCTGTTTGTTTTTATGAATTTTTCCTTTTTTACATTAATCACTGGAGACCAGTCAGATAACAGGAGAGAGAGCCTTTTATTCTCTGGGCAACTCTTCAAAGAAGTTGATGGGAATTTAGCCACATGATGGCTTCCATTGAAGGAAGATGTACAATTAGATCTATGTATTCCTTGACCAGTGATTTTTGATCTCTGTCAGTCTGAAAAGCTGTAAACAATTTCTGTGGAACATATAGTCTCTTTAGAAATTTCACAAACATGGATAGTTCCATGCCTTTATGAAGGTATTTTCCCATAATTTGCATTAGAAACAGTATGTGAGCCGCTTTAGGCATCTACAGGCCATTCTCCAGAGGAATTTCATGAACCTTTTCTATCATAATTCTGTGCAGCTCACAAACACTAAAGTGAAAAAAAGTCCTGCTAATTTAGCTTTAGATGTCAGTTTTCTGTAGCATTAAGCAAGTATGAGTTATAAGCAGTACAGAACTTCTGTTTTTTCTTCACAACTTGAGAATTGTGTAGGAGAAGAACCTGTAGGGCCTCATCCAAAACCTGCTGAAACATCTGGGATCCTTTCCATCAACAGAAACTTTTTTGGTCCTTGTGCTGATGATGATTAAAAAGAAAATGCTATTTTTTACCTCGCTTTGCTTTAATTTATTTTCTGTCCTCTGGCTACAATTTTTGCTGGTGTAATGACTGTATCCTCTGCGCTCATAATGACAGCTAGACTTCATGAAAATCTTTCATACACTGATGAGGTTTTCTCACCGAAAGCTTTAATGTCTAATTGACACTGCAGAGAAATTTTCCTTCTTGAATGACTCCATGAGTTACCTGTCCTGGTTAATCAGCACTTGAAGTACCTTAACTTATCATGGCTTCCCAGCAGAGAAAGCATTTCAGAGGCACTTGTTCCACCACAGACTACCGCACACTTGTCTGTCACATCTTGCATCTTCTACTGTGATTGTAAGGGCTGGCATAACTCAGAGCTGAATTGATCTTGTGGTCGGCAAGATGCATTGGGAGTCTTCTGCATGGAAGTTGTTCTTCGACATCAGTCCTAGTTACTGCACATAATTTTCTTTGCTTACTCTCACTAGAATAAGTTATCTAGTTGGAACTATAGAGGGAATGAATTTAGGGCATTCAGAGTATACTTACCCAGGCTGGCATTTGGCCAGGGCATGAGAGGTAGCAACACTGAACTTCAGAAAAATGTTAGTGATGTTCATATATTTCCTTTCATTGTTAGAAAGAAATTGCTTTTTTCTGTAGTGACTGCTGCAGGTGACTGCACATCTGACAATGCCCTTATGATGCATTATAACTTTATTTGTATTTCTACATTGCTAGAGAGAAGATGTGTCACTGTTTTTTTATTACTGATGGAAGAAGTTTAAATTGTGGATGGACTCGGTTGAAGGTGAGAAAGGAAAGATTACTGAAATAAGAGCTCCAGCTGTAGTGAAGAAAAGAACTGCCAAATGATGTTTAGCTACTTCATGTATGGATGGGCTTGTTCTGGGGTGGCAGGACTTAGCCATTTATCTGCACATAGCTAAGTGTAACATGAATTTAGGGGTGAAGTCACTCAGTGCCACTGCATACTAGCATGCCCACTTCAAAAAAGGAAAGACTGAAAATTTGGTTATTAGGATGCTTTTAAAGGCTAAGATTTGAAAGACCTCAATTCTGTCTTCTACCAGAAGCTCCCTGTGTGACTGTAAGCAAAGCACATTCGAACTTGGAGATGTACATTTTGCACAGGAGCCAAGTACCTAAAAGTGAGGTGCAGTGCCATGGAGCAGTTTTAGTGCTCAAGTCCATTTTGTAGACTTGAACCTCAGTCTCTCTGTTTCTTAGTATCTGCTGTTTGCAAAATATAAGTAGATGTCCTTTCCTACCCAGGAAGTACGGTGAACACAAGTGCCAGAGAAGATGAGGCACTTTGGTATCTGTATAAGTACTACATTTAAGACAAGTGGATAAAGACAATGATTCACACAGAAAATCTGCTTAGTGTTATGGACATTTCTTAATAAACGTTAAATATGCTCGGTGCTTTCTGGTAGCTAACACATATACAGGATGAAAGCCTGGTCCTGCTCCCAGAAAACAGGATGACATTAATCTCATTTGACTCAGCTGACAACCTGAGTCTTCCTGTCTAAACTTGCAGATTCTGTGTGTAGTCAGGGAAGGGGGTGAGCCCTTCCAGAAGGAAGTTCATACCAACCTAAAATGGGTGTCTAAGTCAGAAGGGGCTGAGTACAAACCCTTTTGAGGGGTCTGTCTCTTTTCACAAGCTAGTGAAGAGGGTCTCTGGATGACTAGCTCAGCCAAGGCACCTACTTGTTTGATGGCTAAGTAAGATTAAATAAATTTCACTGAGGTGTTCCTCCAGGTGACAGAAGACCCTTGAGGAAGTTCAAGAGTTTAATCGCTCCTAAGGACCCATGAGATAGAGTGAAATTAAAAATCTAGGTCCATAGCAAGATTTTTTTTTAATAAAGAATTCTTACTAGGTAGTCTGTGATTAATCTTTTTTCCTTAGCTGTTGGAATTATTTCTTTACATGCCTTAAACAAAATGACTTCTGCTAAAACTCCATCCACTGGAAAAAAAAGGTTAATGTAGTTGAACTTACTTTATTTTGGATGGACAATGACAAATCATACTCCTCCTGTGTCAGCTAAATAATTAAAGCTTGATTTGAAACTTTACTTACCTGTAATGAGTCATCTGTGGTTAAGAGAGGAAACAGCAACCAGAAGGCAATGAATGTTTTAACTGGAAACTTGACTCCTTTCGCCTAAGCCAAAGAAAAATCATGTGAAACTACTGCAATACAAACCTCTTTCCAGTTCCAGAGACATGTATTCAGCCTTACATTGTCACTTCTGCGATTATCTGAAGACAGGAAAGGAGTGTGTTGATGCTGAATTGCTCAGGAGTATACAGCTTCATCATTTGTCTCAATTTTCATGCTGTAGCAAGTCTCTAACTCTGGGAAATCAAGCCAGGTTTCTTCAAAGTAAAAATCTTAAACTGTATGCCACAGCTTAAATGGTCTGAAGGACTCCTTTATAGAGACAATAATTTGAACAGTTCATGAAGGCTTATGGGCTGTCACAGGAATGAACCACATACAACGCTGCAGTTTCAGTTGTGAGAGAAATACTGCACTCACAGCGTATGCTGTGGTAGAGACACTGTGACATATTTTATATACACTACTACTTTTCCTTATATTTTATAACCCTTTCAGCTCTCTATTGAAAATATATGTAAAATACGCTTCTCATGTATTTAACATTATTCCAACAAATTACTTAAATATCACAGTAAGATTAAGCATGGACAAAGGCATCTTTAAGTCATTCAGAAAATGAAAACTGATGTATGAAGTTCCTCACCTTTTCAGATCCTTCTCTTCCATATTCTCTATTTTTCCTTAATTCAGTGAATATATGCTTCTACTGTGGACACTCCCTGTGACCCCCTGAAATACAAGATGTGTGAAGCTTTTATCTATATTCCTTAAATAAAAAAAAAAAAAGTGTGGGGGGGAAGTGATGCAGATGGATCAATATAAACATATATGACAGTAGCTTGGAGCTGCATGCAGTAGCATAAGTAAACAGAGTGACAGGATGACTTTTCAAAACAAGCTTGTCATGTTTATGCTTGTTATCAGCTCTCCTGACAACGATTTTCCCATCAGCTAACTACAGACTTAATTAGGGCATTAACACAGTCCTGCCCCCACACCTCCTGTCTTCCCCAGCTAAACACTGGGTCATTACTGGGAGGAGAGAACATAAGCAAGGAAATGGGAAAGAAAGAAAGGAAGGGAGGAAGGGAGGAAGGGAGGAAGGGAGGAAGGGAGGAAGGGAGGAAGGGAGGAAGGGAGGAAGGGAGGGAGGAAGGGAGGAAGGGAGGAAGGGAGGAAGGGAGGAAGGGAGGAAGGGAGGAAGGGAGGAAGGAAGGAAGGGAGGAAGGAAGGAAGGAAGGAAGGAAGGAAGGAAGGAAGGAAGGAAGGAAGGAAGGAAGGAAGGAAGGAAGGAAGGAAGGAAGGAAAAGCATGGTTTTGACTAAATTGCATAGGGTTAAAGGGAAACAAGCAATACTTTTCCGTGTACCAGGTTTTGCAGGACAGTCCATAGGAGCAAGCAGGCCAGACCACTCCACTGAGAGAAATGAGAATAATTTCTGTGACTTCTACTTGCAAATGCTTAAAAATGCAAGAAATGTGAACTCTTCCATTATTTTTAAGATACATCCCTCACCCTCATACAGAGTAGCTGCTCTGTCTAATGAAGATCCTTCCTGTGCTCAAGACACTACATAGCAAATTGTAAGATGCTTTTGGCAGGCTGTGCTTTTTGAGGGTAGAGATGATGGTTGCTCACCTGGAGCTTGTACAATGGATTCACAGCACTAAAAAAATGTGGTGCCTTTTGCAGTATTCAGTCGCTGTGGATAGTTCTTGTGTATCACACCCATACTAGAGCTCCATGGCAGACACCAAAAGTGACCGGAGTAACCTTGAACATTTTCATTGCAATGTTATTCTTCATAATGACAGATTTTCATATACTACTACTTTTAAACCACTGTGGTTTTGTAACCAGTAAAAGACTTGAATCTTCTGATTTTCTTTATTATTTCAATAATTTCCTGTTGTTTACCCTTTCCAGTATAGGTGGTAGGCCAAGTCTTTAGTAGCAGGGAATTTTGCCTTGCTAATCTTACCCCAGTTCACTGCCATAAGACATTTCCAATTAAGCCCAGGTGCTGTTAGTTGCGGCTTATTGCATCTGATCTGTAGAATTGCCTGGTTAGGACAAGCATTAATGGTTCAAAAGTTTTCTTCAGTTGTGTTACTGAAGTGCACAGTTGAAGGTCAATGATATGGCAACCTGCTGGAGGCACTGGACCAGGATAAGCCCAGAAATGATGGTATCCAAACCCAAGACTAAACCATAGCGCAGATTTCTCTGCAGTGTGCAAAAGCAAATGTTATATGCACTGGGTGGCTTCCAGCCAAATTAATAAAATGGCTTCCATTTGAGTAACCAGAAGGTGTTAAACAGTAACTGTTACAATTTTAAATCCATGTGTCCAGATGACATGTTTATAAGAAGAGCTTAAAGGAGCTCTTGGAAGAGCTGTTCATATCTGGTTTGACTTTGGAAAAGACCTGGGAACCTTCCGAGGAGTAAGTGTGAAAATCTTCCAAAAAAACAAAGCAAGTACTTAGATTACCTTAATCCTGGTGCTCTAGCCATTTGTCAGTCTAGGACAGAAAAATTGAATGGACAGTCTGAGTCTCCATTAAGGAGAAGGTAGTGAAAAATAATTAAACTAGTACCAATCAACACATGGAATATAGAAAGTAAAGCATGTTGTTACTGCTTAGGCTAGTTCACTTGATATAGATAATAGTATCGATCTAACAGATTTCTGTAAAATGTTTGAGTGATGTTGTACTGCTTTTTGCATTAAAACCTATATAAAATAAAATGAACATGACATGTATTAAAGGAACTAAAATTTGGAGGCATACCAAATCTCAGAATATAACTGTAAACAAGGATCCATCAATGAACAGATGCAGGGTTCTGAAGAGATCACTGTTTTTCCTACAATATTTAATGTTTTTACAAAGAATCTGGAAGGAAAAAACAATGATTGAGCTTACAAGTTGCCGAAAAACATAAGTAAGTATGTCTTAGTCAGGTCAAATAAGAAAATATGGTAGCAAGAAAGCAGATACATCTTATCTATAAGAAGAATCTGGAAAGGACAAAAAAATTATGATCAGCAAAATAAGATATTTGGTTTTGCTAATACGAATTAATTGATATTAATATTAATTAATTTAGCACTTAGGAACACCTGCCTTCAGCAAGGGTTATGTGATGCCACAGAGATACAGAATAAAAACGCAACTTCTGTCTTCTGGAATCTGCCAGTGAAATTTTGCATCCAAAAGGCTTGTGCCATTTTTGTATGTATAAACAGGACTTTTTTGAATGTAGAGTGGATGAGCACCCAAACTGGGTGCTAAGGTGACAGACAGACATATGGAGATGCATTGAAACCATAGACGTTATTAAAGGACTGGATAATCTGCCTTATATTAAATGCTCATGTTGTTCAACCCAGATAGAATGTCCAAGAGAGGCTAAGAGTATCTTCCCTACACTTTGTTAGTTATGAAGGGTTGAAAAGCTGATAGTAAAGGGCTTTTCCAGTTTAGAAAAGAAGAACGTAGTTAGATTTGACATAGCCCCCTTTTTATACAGTATGGATATAACTCACAAGGTCTTAAGTGGTGAATCAAGGCTGGTTGTTTTTTCAAGCATATGCTCCAGTTAAAAAAAAAAAAAAAGTAATTCAGAGAAAACATTTGGCCTATGTTGCTTAGGAAATCAGACTACATCAATCCTTTTTGGCTTTATTTATCTATGAATCTAGGAAATCTATTATCATATTCTTTTTATCTAATTCTCCCTCTCCTTGCCAATAAAGAACAATGACCCAAAGCTACTGTTATACTCAGGGAACTGAAATTTTAATGGGCTTTGATCTAAGCATCTTACCTCTTAGTGTAAATTATATCCTTACTGTGATAAAATAAATGATCGCATCCTGGACCATTTGCTCTTATTGATTGCAGATATTTATTAAGACAAAAATCTCAGAGGTAATTCAAGCATATTTTTCCCATAGTGCTTCTCAGAAGGTGTCTGGATACCTGATATTTTTATCTGTTGTCATTGGCTTTCACAATATTCTCCCAGCTGAGAAGGCTTCAGTGAAATTATATGTTCTTTTAAGATGGGTCACTTAGCTGAAAGAAGGCTGAAAATACCGCATGGAGTTTCAGCTGCCTAATTTCTAGTGATTATTGAGGGACCGTGTGTTCCTGGGCCTTGGGCAATGCTTTGAAAGAGAAGGGCTTATAGCTCAATCTTTATATCTCTGAAAGGAGATAAAATTAGACCAGTTTTTAGAGTAAGCCCTGCAGGTTCACTGAGCAGCTGCCTTCAAAGGAAATTTCCTTGTCTCGATAAACAAGAAAACAGAAGCACCTGGGTTTGGACACATCAGTCTTATATTTGGGAATACTAGTTTTTAAAATTCAGGTGGGTGAAAACAAGAAGGTGTTGTCATAAATGAAAAAATATTATGTATCTGTATGTGCTTTGTCCTAAAGCGATATGAAGTAGTTCTAGTTATATAATCCCATTAGCCCAGAGTAAAATCATCAGGGTTTTATGAGTAGTTGAGTTACCTTGGACAAAGCATCTTAGTTTACATCTCTGCTTTTGGTTCTGTTTGTGGATGTTCCAAAGACACTAAGCTCTCTGAAAATGACTATTTTTAAAAAAACTTTGAGAAATTCTTATTAACTGGAATAAACAATGCTGCAATCATAACTCATATACAATCCACTTGAAAGGCTCTGTATAGGTTGATTTCATTCAGGCAAACTTAGTGTAGGTAGTCTCTACCATTCAGCAGAGACTGTAACAGTGGAAGTAAGTGTCAAATCTCTCGCACAAGAAATTAAATTACAGATGATGTGGGCTAATTGAACATAGTACAGTATTTCAGCAGGACAGGTGAGGTAAGATTAAAGTACATTTTTGTTTTTTGATTCACTTTTCTGTCACTCCAAAACTGCTTTTAGTATGTATTGTGGTTTTGAATGCAATAACTTGATTTTATTTACTGCAAATCAACCAAAGGAGGCCAGTTTATATTTGGGTAGGAATTTAAGCAAGAAAAAGTAAAAGTTCCTTTCAAAAATTTAATCTCTGGGAGTGATTTAACTACTGTCAATTAGAGTATGAAAGATCAGGTTATTTAGGGGATAGATATCTCTGTGCAGTGTAATGGTCAATTTGTATTTATTTTAACAGTGTTAATCAGCACCTCTAAGTGTCCTTTGCTGGTCATGGTGAGGGTGGTTGGCATGTCTGAAGACACAGACGAATTAAACAAATTGCTCATTTGCCCCTTAGTTGCAGCACACGAACTTGAATATTTCTTTGCTCTTGACATAAGCAGCTTTCTGATAAATGGGTAATTCCTGTTTCTGATTTTGTTTAAAGTGTACTTACTGCCAGGAGCCTAGTGGGAATTATGATAGAAGACTGCAGTGAGATTTTAGTACACAGAAACTCACAAAGTGTCCATGAACATCTGTCAATAACAGGAATAGACAAGTCTAGCTCAGAAGAAAAGTCTTTTACCATGCAGGCTGATACTGAAAGTTTGCAATGTCCACATCACATTTGCTTTCTCTCCTTTAAGCTGTGATCTGGCAGCCAAAGTGGTAGGGTCAAGCAGTTTTAGCACTACATTCCTCTGAATTATCAAATTAAATGTCTGACAGCTGACATGATATGAAAAAATACAGCTATATCCATCGGTAAACTGTCTTAGGAAACATCACAGAGTTTTACTCTTCCTGATTTGGTCACCTAGAAAATACTAAATCGAGCATCATGAAATATTTTTAGAAGGCATAAAGGAAGATTTTCAGCACTTCCAACAGAAGACTGAAGCCTGTTGTTCAATGTGATCCTCCTGGCTTTATCAGTGTAACAGAATGATGCTGATTTGTATAATCTGAAACATGGCTGGAGGGACTGAAAGATGTCACCTCGTCAACACTCTCTCTCAAAAAAAGAAGAGTGATAACATCTCAGTAAAATTTCTGTGAATGCTTTTTTTTTACTCTCTTGATATAGCAAAAATGAGGAGTCAAAGCAAGCCAATGGCCTCAGAGCATTATATGCTAAAAGCTAACACCAGCTGACATTTTTTTTCCTCCTTTTCTGTATCACACTTTTTGGTTGGCAGTGAGTTTTCACACATCACTGTCTTTAGCCTTGAATACTGCAAACTGACCTGGGAATAACGACTGTTAGTCTGCTGGCTCACTGTAGCTTTAGGCAACCCATTGACCTAAAGTTTCAGAAGTGGCTTGTAAGTCTAGTGCTGCCTTAGCCATTGCAGACCTCTCTGACCATATGCTGAAGGCACCTGCTGTCAGAGATGGGGAGGAAATCTTAACAGAATCTGCTAATGAAGATTTCATTGGTGCTGCCCCTCTCTGTGCAGGGCAAAGCCTGTCCTTCTTTCTTTGGGTGGGTCAGAGGAGTGAATGGGGAGACAAATTCTGCCCTCTGCCCTCCTCCCTCCTGTGGACCTCACAGCCTTGCTGAAAGTCTTGGATCTGTTTTGTAAAGCAATATCCTCAGAAACTGATGTTAGGTGCTGTGATCCAAACAGTGACACTTGGTCTGTCTCTAGCCCTCCAGACTTGAGTTAGTTGTCATGTTGCACACCTCACTGGCACACTGTTAATGTGATTTCACCTCAAAACATAGGGACATAAATAAGAATGATATGGAAATTATGACTGCAATAAAATTGAAAGAATAATAACAACAGTAGCAATAACAATAATAATGATAGTAATAGTAGTGTGTCAGAGTCACACAGTGAATTAATTTACTATATTTATACCATCAGAAAATGAATCATCTCTACAGTGTTAAGTCAAGTATACAGTAACCCTATGTGTACTTCTCTTCTCTTCTGCTCTCCCACTCCCAACACCCTCTTTCTCTAAGCCATCCTCCAGCATTTGCTGCTTCCTCTCCCACCTCTTCCCGTGCCGCTCGACACACCAGCCCAGCTCTGCCTTGCCCAAGCCACCACTAACCTGCCTGCAGCCAAGCAGTCTGTGCCTGCAGGACCTGTGCTGCCTGCAGGAGTTCAGCAGGGCTTTGGAGAGGCTGTCTTCAGGGGCCTAAGGAAACAAAACAGCCATGTGATTCTTTCGACAAGCTTATTTATTGTGTAGAGGTAAAATATGACTGAGTTGTAAGAGGTAGCCAGCTTTACATTTGCAAAAATTCAGGCTGGCTTAACCCTTAATGTATATGAACCTTACCAATGAGTGAGAGTTGATCTTGTCTACAAGTAACAAATGGGCAGTGCCAAGACTGTCCTAGTGCCTCCAAGTAAAGTTATCTCTGCAGCATTTTGGCAGTGACTTCAAATCCCAGATGAATTGCAGAGCATATGTTTCCATTTTCATAAAAGCTGATTGCTAAATTCCAAAGAACTTTAGTTTTGGGGTGTCTTTTCCAAATTACCTCAAAGCTAATTTATCTTTCCTTGGAGGCTGGATGGCTGAATCAACCCTGCAGTGATTGGGACCCAGCTGTTTTCAGTGCAGTGGTAAGTAAACAGTATTTTATCAAGAGGTCTGTCTTGCAAATGATTTGATCAAGTGATTAATACAATGAGTAACAAAGTTATGTTCTACCAAAACCTCCTACTGCCTTATTTGAGTAAGTTAATTCCTTTGCTCAATGCTGAGGATAAGTGAAAAGAAAATAAAAATGCAAAGAAAAGTTTAATATTTAGGAATGTGTAGCTCCAAAAGAGTTATGGTCTTAAACTGGATCAGGCTAATCTCTAGTTTAGAAATTATTTTGTTTGCAAATAGTAACACCATGTGCTGGTCATAAATCATGTAAATTTTAATGTCTCAGCAGAAGGAATGTTGTTAACAGTTACTTAACTTAAGAGGAGAAACAATCTTCCCTCTCAAACCCCATCAGCCAAAATGGATTAGATCCCAATTCTGTAAAGTATTAACTAAGTACGTGCCTTTGCTTTTCAGGGAGCACTCACTTTTCTAAGTGCCTGGGAAGAACATTTTTGGCCCTGTCTTCCTTTTGCATCTAACAATTTGGCGTAACTGATTATTTGGTGCTGCGACGGTAAAGGTTGCAAGCCAACAAGCAGCAATGCTGACCTAACATCTTGCTGCTGCCACAGAAGAAGGTCTCACTCCCTCCTCCTCCCCATTCTGTGTCTTCCTTTCTCGTTCTTCCCTCTCACAGTCCTGTCCTCAGTGCTTAGTCTCACCCTTTACATCTTTTCTTGAGTCAATTCAGCCAGTCAATTCAAAAGAGAATTATCCAGCTTTCTTATTATTTTCTTCCAAGTCATGGAGGTGAATTGATGGATGGTGGCATCTGAAGAGCATAGTGGTCAGCAAAAGGTGAGTGGCAGTACTGCATAGCCAGGATAGTACATGGAAAACACGTGTGGGAGGAGGTAGGATCTGCACTTTCTTTCAGGAATGAGCTGTTAGATCCATCTACCACATCTTGCAGAAGTGGACTGTGGATTATGTTTGGTCTGATTCTCTGCTGTCAGTGAAATATATGTGGTTGTAAAAAACACACATGGAAAAGTGCCAACAAGTTAGGGCAGCAACGTTTTATCTCTTTCATTTGGATTACCTCTATGTCTCTGTACAAGCAGTGGAAAATCAGAACAAACATACCAGCTCTTTTTCCTTTTAGGATAGTGGACTCCTTTTGAGAATGATAGGTGGTGCTTGAAGGGATAAGTAATTTTGGAAAAGCACTAAAAATAATAAATATATGGGCAAATATTATTACCAGAGGATTTGTTTTGTTTGTTTGTTTGGTTTGGTTTGTTTTTTGAGCTTGGAAAAAACCCCAAACCTCTGTTAATTCCTCAGCAGTGGAACAGATAAACACCACAATGAACATCTCCAAGATGTTTTACATCTATGAGTATATTCAACTGAGAAAGCAGAATTCAACCTTCAGCTTTGTTCTGTTTGCTTTGGCTAATAGGAGCAATAAAGTAGCATCCTTGATGATGCATGGAAGTTATATATTTCTTAAAGTATGTGATCATTTGGTTGATCCTCTTGGATCACATTCAACTGTTGGCTTACTCCTGAAGGAGAGAGCAAGGGAGCTTCAGCGAGGGCACTTACTAATATGACACATTGTCCCATGTTGAGATGCAATTGTAACTATAACTATATGTTTGTGCCACAATCACTCAATATACAATTTTCTTTGTCCTTGATTATGTTACACTTCTTTGCTTATGTGAAATAGTAGAGTCGTATCTTCATGTGTAGGGAGTGCAGAGTATCCTGCTTGAGGTCTTTAGTGTCATTAGAGGAAAACTTTGCTCTGAACATGGACTACAATTCCTTGTTAAATGTCAGTGGGTCTGTAAAGGCCTTCTGAAAATAGTTTCTGTTGTATTTGAATGTAGGGGAGACTGGGGAAGTAAGGTCTCTGATTTCAAGCTACTTTCTTTGATGCCTTTCAGTCTGAGATGGATTGAAACCACTGAGATCGCATTACTATGCCAACATTTGAGGACAGAAATAAGCTTGAAATGGAAAGACTAGATTTGGCTCTGAAGATTTCAAAATTATGTTCTATGTACAGTTTATTGCTTTGGTGAATATTTTAAGAGTGCTTTTGAGCTCAATTCTGCCAGTATAAAATCTACAGACTTAAGTGCACGTGTAAAGTGTAGTGGAAAAAAAAAAATCGAAATTCTTTATATGCACCTTGTTTCCACCAAGCATGTAACTTTGACCAAACTGTTTCTGTAAATTTCAGATATTTTTACAATAGTCTTTGACCAGACAGCATGTGAGAGAATTAAATTATTATTCTCTCAGATTTCCTTGCTGTATTTTATCTTCCCATTTCCAGACTATGGATTTTCATGATGCCTTTTGTAAGAAATAGGAAAGTGCTTTATAAATATCATACACAACTGAATTAGTTGAAAACATTGTTGATTTCTAAAACAGACTGCAGCAGCTGCATGAAAGGACATAACAATACTATTAATAAATTTAAATTTAGTAGTAAATAATACTTTTGAACCTGAGGGAACATTTAGTTAGGTATTTTGTAATTACCTGAATTGAAAACTGGCCAGGACACCATGGTTGATATTACATCTGTTATGAAAAACTCCAAGTGATCTGTTTTTGTCATAAGTGAATAAGACTTTGTTCCTTCCTAGAATTTTTTTTTTTTTGTGTATGTGCCTGTCTTTTTAAAGCCTGTTCCAACTGCTACTTAACCATAAACCTGCTGCTTTCAACAAACATCTGAGGACACTTACTTTCTCCCAGGACACGTATCCTGAAATGCCGTGTATCTCCATCACAGACTAATGTCCTGGAAGCCCTTGTGAAATTCCTTTCAATTTGGAGGAAGGCTAGAAAGCCCTGTAATGTGTAAAAAATACAGGATTTGTTACCTTTGAAACCATAACTCCATAACCACCCTCCTCAGTGTTTTTCACTCCACCTAGCATGCATGAGCTCAAAATCCAAACTCAAGAGAGACTGAAAAGGCTTTTTGGTGGTAAATTAAAAGGCATTATGTTTAATGAATAGAAACATGTTTCCACTCCTCTCCAGGAGAAAATTCTGTCTTTGTTTATTTCCTATTCTTACCTTTGGCTTTACCAGCTCTGAAAACCTTGGTTGTAAAAGGAAGCCCACTCTTGACAGTAGGTCTGGACTAGCCACAAGGCAGAGTGCATAAAACTCCTGGCTACTTCACCAGCCCATGCAGCTGTGATGAAAGAAGATCTCCTTTCAACACCATAGGCAGTTGTTTTTTTGTTTTTTTTTTTTTCCTGAGAAAACCTTTGCCAGCCTCATTAGGCTGGCAGAAAGTCATACCTACCACAGTAACTCATGTCCCTGTAACAAGGAGATGGGTAATTCCACACAGCTTCTGTCTGGAGCCCTAGTGTCAGCACTGTCTTTAGGCAGGCATGTCTTACCTCATGGGGTGCCCTGGCTGGCACAGGGATCTATGCAGGTGATGCTATGGCTGAGTTGACTGCTGAAGCCTTTCTTCTTCTGGAAGAAGCCTCAGGCCCACTGAAGATGGGAAGAAAAAAAAGACAAAGAAGATCCCTGGACCCATTTTTTGTCTTGCTAGGATTGCTGGAAGAGAATGACACACAAGTTTCCTGATTCATGAAGCAGAGTTACCCATAGATATGTTCTGCTTGTCTCACAACAAACTGTGTGATGTACAGCACATAACATCTTTCTCATTGTTGTTTTAAAACTGTTCCAGCTTTTTACAGAAGTCTACTCACCTGTCTGACAAAGCTGAAGGTTTTAAATATGTTCTTACAAATGGATTACTGTATGATTTTGATTATCTGCATTTTCCTTTTATTCATGTTGTTCTCATCACAAGTAGAATAGAATTGACTGTATTTTATGCAGATAAAATCTTGAAACGTACACTGTAAAAAAGTATAGGGGGTTTAATTAGAAACTGAAGACTTGTCATTAGTAGGGGTTGACAGCACCAGGGATTTTGTCCAGTGCTACTTATTTTACCAGAGAAATAAAGCAGAGACAGGTCAAAATGCTCTTTGGCACTTCCACAAAAATGTCCTGTGAATTTAAAAATTTAACTTTTTTTTAAATTTTCCACCTCATACATTCTGTGCGGTCTTCTGGATAGTTAGGTCCAAAAGCTGACGGTCTTTGTCACCCTTACTATTCAGTATTCGGTCCCCTCACAAATGCTTTCATGCTCAGGCTATTAGATCAACTGAAGCTGGTTCTAAGAATTCTCTGTCCACCCTACAATGAACAGTTTGTTTCCATTCAAACTAGTAGTAATAAGTACCCGAGGACATGGGCAGATTTTTCACTGGACAAAGCTTTAATTAACTGTTGCATACATATGGACAGATTTGGGAGAAAAATACACTTAACCCAGAGGAGCTGTACTTAAAAAAAGAAAAGAAATAGACTTTGGCTACATGACATTGCCTACCTATCTGTAATATGGAAGTTGAAGAAAACTACATTTGAGTTGAGTTTCCTAAAAATTTTAGATATCTTTTCTACTATTGACAGGATTCTGTGCTCATACTTACAGTAAACTGTCTGCCAGAATTTTCTGCTACTTTATTGCCACAAATAGGTCAGAACAATTCTCTGATGAAAGAAACTAAAATGCAAAACCTAATTTTGTACTTTTTCCTGTAAAAAACAGAGGCCAGCAACATCTACACTAGTAACTAAAACAGATCAGGCACTGTCCATCAGTTCTGAAGTCAGTTTGCTTGACACATTTCACATTGCCATAGCTAATCTCTGTCAGCTTCCCAGAACAGGGTGATTGCATTCAAACTGCCTAACAGGAAGGGTCCTGGCCTGTGTTATCTCCCACTTCTCTACAAGAAATGGTATAGGAGTGCTGTAGTTGGCTTAGGTTGAAACTGTGCCCAGGGATCATGCTAGTGATTTAAAAGCTCATGTAGTAACGGTTGAGCTGTGCCCTGGCCATACTTGCTTAGCTAGTTGAGATGTAGCCTAGGGTTTTTGGGTCCTCAGTCATGTATGGTCAAAGGTAGTCATAGACACACAGCCAGAATTACCCTGACCTCCAGGGGATACTGCAAGCTAACAGGAAAATGTTGTTTTAGTAGCCATTTTCTTAAGAATTTGTTTAATGGCTTGATGAAAAAGAAGCAGGAAAGGAAGTTTGTGCAACGACATTGAACCTGAACAATTTCCCTCTTATCAGTCCTTAGCTTCAAATGCACATATGATTGACCTAAATAATGAGTGAATACTGGAGATTTTGTCTGCGATATTCAAGCAATTTTACTTCTCACAGTTGGTGGCTGTGCTTTCATACGTGAAGGATGACAGATGACTCCACCTCTTCAGAGACAGGGAGGGAGAACAGGGTAGTTACCAGCAAATTCTAAAAGAAAAAGGCTTTTATAAATACTACTGATACAAAACACCAGTCACATCATGTAACATACTTCAACTTGTTTATTGCTGAAATAAGGATGAGGCTGTAACTGCAAAGATGTTTTGGAACTTCTTGCTTACGTAAAATTCGCATCATGCTAGATAGTGTAGTTGTTTTCTGCTCCTATAGACTGAAAACTCACTCTAGCTGGAGTGTTATTCAATGCTCTGAAGTACAACTTTTTGGTTTAGTTATGTTTGAGAGGTGACTATTTATTGTGCTCTGAGATTGCTCCGTAATATGAACTGAAGGGCAGTAAGCTGGACGACTGCTGCAAATGAGTGACAAAAGTGTACTACTTATTCCTAGGGCAACAATGCAGAGATACGAAGTTCTTTTTCCATGTGTGTGCTCATCTTGCCTTCCTCATGACTTTTTGGTAGATTTTTGGTCAGCGGAATTAAAACCTGGTTTGGAAGAGCTAGAAGAGCTACTGTGCTCAGATATATGTAGAAATGACTGCAGGTCACTCTGTTCTTCTCTTTGTCTTCTGGGCAATCTTTTTCCAAACAATGCTCCAAATAATGGACATGAAGGGCAATGACAGCTATCTCTTGAAGAAATGGTTTAAGTGTGGGACATAATCAAAGATCTGGGGCAAGTAGTAATGAGAAATATGTGAGAGAAATATACAATTTGCTTTTATAAGGAAAATGAAAAGGCAAGACAAGACAATAAAGATGTTCTGTGAGTATGAAAGCTAAAGAGCCTGATTCCCTACAGATTTCTGTCTCTTGTTTTTTGGTGTCTAAAGAGGAGTAACCTCTAACTGAAGTTTCTCCCATGGTGTGACCATTTATGAGAGCTCCTGTGGGAGTTTTCTGATGATGGGTGAGGAGTATGCTCATGCTTCTTATCAGCCAGGGCATCTATGAAAGACATACTTATGCACATGCAAAGTCTACCTGAACAACCCTCTTTTGTCATGGCAAATATAATTAAGGACTATCCTACACTCTTATAAAGTGTTCAAAATCTTTTTCAAAAATACATAAAAATTAAGGTCATTTTTATTACTGCATTAAGCATCCATATTAAATACTTGCTTTGAAGGAAACAAAAATATGTCACCTGCCCAAGAAAGTACTAATAATCACAATTATTTTTACCTTATTTCTTTTTTTTTTTTTAAAAAAAAAAAGAAACACGTCTATGAAGGTACTTCCCTACTTGCATGTTTGGATGAAGGTTGTTGTTAGGATAGCATGACTAAGTTAGGTTATTTTTGCTTACTAAAGAGAGGTGCACTGTGAAGCAATTTGATTGTCTGTAAAACGAAATTACTTAAAAAAATAAAAATGCGTGAGAGGAAGAGTGTCTGTAATGGGAGTTTTGTGTATTTTGACTGGAAGTGAGAGTAGATTAAAATACTTGTCAGAAGGGTTGGCTGCCTCAGTGGGCTGAGGTGTAGGGACAAGCACGGGGTGTAATGCTTTCCCCCAACTCACTTGCAACCTGTCACCCTCTCCCAGGTGATGGCAAAAGACAGTTTCTGGCTCCTGGACCTGTCCTGGGCTTCATAAGGGGCATGCCAGCCGCTGATGCTCCTCAGCTGCTGCTGCGAAACTCCATGGGCATGACCACCATAAAACTAGAATCATTCCTGACTCTGTCTTGGATCTTGCCTTGTTTCACTTTGGACTTCAGAGATGCAGAGCTGTCTCTTTACACCAGGGGTGTCAAACTCATTTTCACCGGGGGCCACATCAAACTGTTGGTTGCCTTCAAAGAGTCGAATGGAATTTTAGGACTGTATAAATGTCAGAATAGTTGCCACTACTAAGTAGTAGACATTAGTAGTGGTCCCCGGTGAAAATGAGTTTGACACCCCTGCTTTATATTATCTTCTCTGATCACAGACGTGTTTAAATTCTGCTGAGGTATGCACTTTTTTTTTTCTCAAGCTGACATGTCAAAACCACCTGATTTTCATAATTGTCTAGAATAGCTAAGCATTGAAAGGTCTTTTTTTTTTTTTTTTAATTTGATCCCCCTAATACTTAATACTAAAGAAAAATAGCTCAAATAACACCAAAATTTGACAACAGTAATAATTTGCTCATTGTTTTCTTCTTATCTCTCATTGCTGTAAGACCTTGATCCATGGAGTAACCTTATTGATTGGTGACATTACAAGGATGTGAGCCAAGTGAACTTTGTAACTAATCACACTTTTTATTTGAAAAAAGTAATTTGGTTTTGTTCTCTGTAGTCTCACTTTTCTTCACATTATCATTTCCAGAAGTTTGCCTTTCTTCATTAAAAAACGTGAAGAATTTCCTCTAATTAGTTTCTAATGGCAAACAACATCTTGACCTCATTTGTCAGAAAATGTGGAGCTGAACTGTATCATTTAACAAGGGAATACCACACATGTATGATTAATGTATGGCACTTTCCATGACCCTATTTGACTCCCTTTGTGCACATTTAATGTACTTAGCATTGTATTTTCAATCTCAGATGGCACAAAAGTCAAGAGCTCATAGCATACAGTACTTCATCTTATCAAACAAGCAATAATAAATGAAAAACAGAGCTCTGAGATATTTTTATAATAATTACAGAAAATAAAATACAATCAAAGATGATAGAAAATACATATATTCCCTCTCCCTGTGTTCATCTTAAATCTAAACAGAAATGTCCTGAGGCAAAGGGAAGGTGGTGATGAGGAAAGACATGCATGTAAAAAAGCTGGCAGGGTATCCAGACTGAAGACTAGGAAGCAAAAGCACAGTAAGAGAATGCTTTGAGAACACGTCAAAATCCCCTCAGCTGACAGACTAGGATGCCCTATTACATCAGCAGTAATAAATGGGTTAACCTGACCAAGCTCATGTGCCCTCAAATCTATTACTAATTTTTATGCATATAGAGGATGGGGTCAGCTTCTCCAGAACATAAAAACTTCTGTTGATGGAACAATTCAGTCACCGTAAGATCCAAATACATACCCCTTTGTCTTCTACAGCATACACCATTCTGCAGGAGGGTGATATCACTTCACAGTCTTCACCTTTTTGCCCTCCATCCTTCTTGAAACAATGCCATGCACGCTACTTAGACAAAACTCCCATTGAAAGCACTGGAATTCTGCTTGAGTCCAACATTAAGAACCAGCTCTTGTTTTGTCTCAAGGAGGATTCCCAATGTTTTTTATTTAGCTGGGGGCCACATTATATTGCTCAAAACTATCCATGTCCTTCTCTAACCAGCATGGAGACTCTGTAGTCTATGTATCCTTTTTGAGGTTCAGTCTTTTAAACATGAGAGCCAGTGCTATCTAAATGGCTTATACACCTTTAGGTACAAATAAATAATAACAACAAGGCTTCTGCAGATTTTGCATGAGCAAATAGGTGTCCACATTGTAACTTCAGACTTTCTTTGGAATTTTCTTACTCTGCTCTCTTCAGTCACTTGAGTGGATCACTGCATCATACAGTATGACTTTATTCCATCTTAATTTAATCAGTGCTCAAATGTCAGCTCGCAATACTCAAACTCAGGTGTGACTGAAGACTGCACTATGTTACTGTAATTTGCTGTTAATTAGTAATTTGTGGCTATATCAGTATAATTTGTCACTTTGTTGTCATATAAATTAACCCAAAGTTAGAAGTAAATGATATGTATACATAATACTTACTAAAAAATTAGACATACTATTCCTTTATTTATTTTTATTTTCTGGTTTTGGCAAATACCATAGCAGAAACAAACACAATGTTAAGAAGTGGAATTGTGGTTTTGCAGGTGCCAATGACAAAATTGTTATTGGTTATAGTAAGGGCAGATTTTTTAATATGTATGTAAATTTAATAAGAATGTGTTCATATGACAATAATCTACAGGTGTATCTACTTTATATATATATTCTTATATTTTCTCATTCCTATCAAATACTATGCATTTTAAGGCTGAGTATCTTCCCAAAATGTAGGTTTATTTAAATTAAGAAAAATAGAAACACATGGATCAGAAAAAATAAACAGCTAAAATAATGTCTAATGATTTGAGAAGGCCACATAACGCTCATAGATTTTATTAGTGGTCATTTTAACAATGTGGTGTGTTCCTGGCATAACACATCCTTAATAACAGTAAAGAAAAACTAGCTGCATGCATACATGGTGAAATATGAAGGTGCTATTGCAGAGTCGTTTTCAGCAGCAGTTTGTTACATTTCCACACTTGATTTTGCATCTGAATCGTGTTCTGTATTTTGAGGTGTGAAATGTGAATTACAGATGCACTGAGAGACCGAATGATCCGTGAGCAAGCCCTGTGCAACTGGATCCTCACAGCCTTCAGCTGGATTCAGGGCACAGGGCCTCTGGAGGGCAGCATGGAAGACTTGGAAGACTGGGATTAGGTTACCTGACAACTTCTATTTTAAAATGTATTTTTTGCAAGCCATGATGAGCCTATAAGCACTAGTTCTAGGAAGATATAATAAATCCCTTGTTAAGAAATTTGAGAAATATGTGTTGAAACATGATCTATTTTTTTTTTTTTTTCCCTTGAGAAACAGCCACAATAGTCTTTCAAAGTCATAATGGTACCTATGTTTTTTAAACAACCATTCTTTGGAAACTGATGACTTTCACTGTATTTACACTCATCATTTAGAGTTATTCCCAAAAGTTATTCTTAGTCCTACACAGTGGTTTGCAGTTGTTTATAGGCAGTGACACTACTGCCTCAGAGTTCGTTGTTGTAAAGTAGTTCATGTAATATTCCTGATTTGCACAATATAAATTGACAGTAAAGCAGCTGCTCCTATGTAGACCCAGCATCTAACAGAGAGATTTCATTAACAGAACTAGGTGGCCCAGAGAATTCCTATTTTGCAAGACTCCTCAGACCACCTTGATTTTAAATGGTTATAAATCATCTTTGTGTTACACTGCAGGAGGAATAACTCCCAGACACCCTCTTCTGAAACAATCCTTTTTCACGTTAGGACAAAGCCAGTTGACAATATTTGTTATAGGTGTGAAGAGGAATATACCCAGTCTCTGCTGTTGTACTGCTAGGGCAAACTTCAGCTTAAGCCAAGTATTCCTGGGTGATTAATAGGCACTGCAGTGACAGACAGATATATGGTACCTCTGAAGAAGCAGAGTGACAACAGTATGCTGTTAAAGACACATTGCTCCAGAGTATTAAATGACTAACACTTGACACAATATTTATTCACTTGTCATTTATCATTCCTGAAATGTTTCAGGGAATATCTTGGCATCCAAGCATCTTACAAGAGATTAGTATTTTTAAGAGTTTTCTCACTGAAAGTGAGTGATTCCTTTTTGTGCCTTTGATTTCAACTCTCTGGAGGTCGTTACACAAGACCTCTTTGAGTATGTAAAGAGCTTCATGTTGCCTTTCTGCTCCTATGATACCATTAGCTATGATGGGAGGGTTCTTAGATGCAGACTCCATTGATAACAATTATTGAGTTCAATGGCACTCTGTCACTCCACTCTACAATACCACTTCATATGACATTGTCTTCATAACACCAATACTAAAACAACTGAGAATTTCTTGAGGCTAATAGAGTTTTTGCTTATTGCTTTGAAGTAGTGCCAGAGGAACTAATAAAAAAAATTACGTTAATGTCTCATGCTGTTAGTCTGTCCATTTAATGTGCCTTTAGTCATACTTCCATTTGTGATTTTTCTGTACAAAACCAACATTGGCAACACAGTATAGTCTTTCTTAACCCTCCTTACCTGGCCTTTCTTTCCCTTAAAGATGTTGCTGAGAGGTTTGAGGCCCTCTGTTCTTTATGTCCGAGGGCTGTTGTGCAAGGATAGCTTGCTGTGAAGTGTGGGTTTGAAGTTTCTTCCTGACCTGCACCCAGACGACCTCTCTTAGATAACCAGCAAACATTTGGGCTGACATGATTACAGTACACAGCCATTTGCCATTAGGCAGAAAAGTAACTTTCTTTTACTTTTCTATTGTGGTGCTCAAGCTTTTACTTCATTTTTTTTTTTTCCTACCCAGAGCAGCTAATTACTTACTGTATAACTTCTCTTTTGTCTTGGTTCAATTTCAGTACTAGCACGTGTGGATTACTTGAAATGATCAAGACTTCTTTAAATACTCGTGTTCATAATAAAGCAGTACCAACTATGGAAAGCCTGTTCTGGAATGGAGAAGAAGATAGGAGTTCAAAATAGATAACAAAATGTACACAGATTGATCTTCCTGCAAAACTGCCCAGAGTGGGGCACTTAATGTAACTTTGGATTTTGTCTACTTTGATAGCGGTATCACAAAACTGCAGTGTTTGATACCACTGAGACACCAAAAAAAGGTTTGGAAGAATGCAAAATAAGGACTAGTTTCAATAGACACATCTCACCATATAGACTCAAGAGAATAATAATATCAGCTGTGCTGGGATTCCTTAGTGGGATCCACTAGCATGACCATGATGGATTACAGCCTGGGTATAGTAACACTGTACATAATAACCACTTAGCACAGGATTTAGGAGATCTGCCATGAGTAAAATCATTTGACTGCTCTGAATTTTATGCATAACATGAAAGCAAAACTCTCTTATCAGAGATGTGGTGTTTGTAAAAATGGTAATGACTACAGGATTCTCAAATACAAGAGTGACAGGGGCTATATAACTAACATGTTAAGATAGTTCACAGTGACTTCCATTTTACTAGAGCATTATAGTCCTGCGAGCTGTAGAGATGCCTGAATAGATTGTCACATATCATTATTGGATATTTGGAAGAAAATAATTACATCTGGAGAGAGACAGAAAGTTTTATTAATATGAAGAATGGTTTATTTTGTCTATCAATATTTCCAGGGAACATATTATTTAAATGTAACTGTATGAGTTCTTGCTCTTTCTTAACTGTACCCTGAGATGCAGATAAAAACAAGATCAGAATCTCAGGCCAAATGACATTTTTGTTTAATTTCATTTGCATAAAATACACTAATCATAATTGTTCATGTTTTTGCTAAGGAGCCTCAGTGTAATTTTGGAGTTTAGAACCAAATCTGAAGTCACACGAGTTTCATTTATGGATTTAATATGAGTGTGCTCAAGCTTCTTCTCTAAAAATCATTCTTCTGGTACATACATAATGTAGCATCCTAACATGATGCAATAGCAGCTGCATGTTGTCATATTTTGGATCACATGTAATATAAACACTATTATGTAAATGTAATAAAAGCACTGAATACTAGAAATAACGAAAATACCTGAGGGCATTTTTTATCATTATTGTTCTGTTCAGTTATGTTGAATTATTGTTCTGTTTTTACTCTAGCGGTTAAATAAATGTTACACTTCTTAAGGTTATTTCTATTAAAATGTAAAATTGGTAGTGGAACTAGACCCTGCTGGTGGAGTTATATCTGCAGTGAAAGCACATGTTTCTGCTTCTCCAACTGCAGCACATCACGGCATGATGCTTCTTGGCACACACTCTCACAGTCCGTAAGACCACACTCAGGTGGTGCCTTCAGGACATTCCCACAGCCCAGTCCCTCTCTGTCTTCTTGGTTGGCTTTTACACTATTTCACAGACAGTTGAACATACATAAAAGTACTTGCAGCAAAAGATCTGCTCTCATGTTGCCTTTCATTTGGGCAGTGGTCCATTCCTGCTTCTTAGGGAATGCGTGTGGGATTTTTAGCCATCTTTTTCCTCAAAGGAATTTCAATAGGTTCTCACATTTACTCCTAAAAAGAATGACAGGCTTACCCACTGTTGTCAACATATTTTATATCAAAACACAACAGTATTAAATTTTCTTTTTTAAAGGTCTGATCTAACAATTCTTAGACAGAGGAGTAACTCTTCCAAAATATTAGTCTGACTCATAACATTCTGCCCGCATAAACCCCCTTCTAGTTTCATTTGGCTTAATGGCATTTTTCACTTCCTGTCCTAAACTATCAGATAGTGTTTCTGTGAACTGTAAACAGTGGTAAGTTTTCTACCTAAGAAACTTCTGCGTGACGTGTAAAGGCAGTTTAAGCAGAGCATGCTGGAAGTCTTTGCAGTGTCAGAGACTGATCTACCCATCGGTAGATTCCCGGCAAGGGGAGGGGTCAAGTTAAATTCAAAATCCTGCAAGGCCTTTTTTACAGGAAATACTAAAATCGGGTTATGACCCATCACAGAAAGATGGTCATTCTGATTAAGAAGTATATTTCTCTGTTATTTCTACAATATAGTCAAGGCAGGCATTTCACTCTCTTCCAGATTTGATTGCAGCAACTCTTTCTCTCTCTTTGTACTTTGTTGCCTGGAGAGTGCTCCTTTCCCCAGACCACTGTCACAGGCCACTAATCTGTGACAAAGCGCAGTCTCAGCCTCCCACAATGCTGAAAAAGGGAAAGTCACAAAAGACCCCTTTTTTCTTTTTTTTTGTTTTGGGTTTTGCCTTTTTCCTCACCCAGGCTGCAACAGGAACTGCGCACAGCATGGTGATAGCTTGCAGCAGATGAGAGAGGGAGACATGTCAGAGGCGGGAGCCAGCCGCAAAGCCCCAGAGTATCTCATGTCAGAGATGATGTTTCTGTCTCTGCCTTTGCCATTTCTGTCCCAGTAACCTTTGCCTTCATTGCTGTCAGTTCTCCCTCTACCTGCTTTGCAGCACTTACTCTCTGAAAAATGCTGAGCATTTTGATTTCTTCCTTCACACTTATGAGATTGATCCTTTCACCATTCAGTCATGTAAGCAAGGCTCAAGAATCCAACTATTTGGGAACAATTTATTCAAATAGAAGTAGCATTTTTGTTCTGGTTTTAGAAATATATAAATAAATTGAAATTATGTTTGCAGGAGTAATTATCTGAATATTACAGAATTTTATGCAGTTATTTTCAGTGGACTGACAGTTCAAAGTTTGCTGATGCCGCCAGGGCGTAAAGCTAGACACAGTTAATTCATTACTACTAATCACATAACCTGAACTTCACAGGACACTGTGACAAAGCAGAAAACCCATCTGAGAATTCGAGTCTGGGATTATAGCTCACGCTCACCTTCAGCTTTTTCAGGCGGTATTGCTTAGTGATTGATGGTTCCACTTGGCATACTTTGATTACTTAATGTTTATCTGTTGATACAGAATTTTGCTGCAGTGAAGACACGATCTAGACCAAGTCAGGGCTATGACAGACCCCAAGAGTCAGAGGCTTCCAAGCATCCTCATCTCCTTTCTTTTTTCCTATGATATACCCACTAAGGTTCCTCACTGTCAGGGACATGGGACTGATAAGTTAAGATTGAATCCAACTGTAAATGAAAATGCCTCGAAGTTTAGGTACCTCTATAGAATTTTGTTCTGCAAGTTGATTTGCTGCCCTTATTGAGAACCGCCTCTCTCCCAGGGTGCCCAATCAATGATACCTGTCTTCTCTTTGCATCCTATCAGGGTGTCCTGTTGAGTTTTGCTGTGGAGCTTTATCTGGCAGACATTCACAGAAACTATCTTCTAAAACCACAGAGGTGATGATAAGCTTCAAATGATGTTTGCACATTTGTCCTCCTTTTCTTAATAGAGTAATATCATGGTTAGAGCTCCCAAAAAGGAGATGGGAAATCAAGGTAAACTTCCTTCTCTTTTTGATGGGGCAGAGTGGTAGTGGTATAAATTCAAATAACATAGGATACCTTCTTCAGTTGGCTACTACTGTTTACCTCTGCCTTCCATAGTCTTAATGAGATTTCTTGACTAGGAGATCTCAGTGCATATGAAAGGCCCAGTGCTGAAGATATCCAAGCTGACATCAATTTCCTGTGTAAGCATTTCCTTGTAATCAGAAAGATAAAGATGCTTTATTGCTTCACACAAGGAAGGGAAACAGTCTGTTTCCCTCCTGAAGGCAGAATGGGAGGGAGACTAATTTTATTCCAACTGATCTATTTGGTTGGGGAAAACTGGAATCTTGAGGTCTATTCCTCACATCAAGGACCTTCTCCAATTTCTGTTTCATTAAAACATCAAGAACAGCTAGACAGACATAGAGTATATCTAAATTAATTTGTCTTTTGAATCAAGGTTTGATTTTAATTTTACTAATCTGATTATTGCCAATATAATGTCCTTATCAGGCAACAGCATTTTAAACTCTAAATGAGATATCTAGCTATATCATCCATGTTTTGGAATGTAGATTATGCTTAGGAGCCTTGAATGTGATTGTCTAGTTGTACTTTGTATGCATTTACTTCTGTGCTACATCTATGTACAGGAAAAGATAATCATTGATGCACTTATAATCTTAGCCTAAGCAAAGTAGTATGTTTTTTGGTTACATTCTGTTATTATTTAGTCTCACATGGGGGAGAATGCAACTCACTAAGCTTTTTTTCTTTTTTTTCTTTATAGTTTTACATGGTTATATGAAGTCAGTCTTGGAGTAACTCCATTAAATCTAATGAAATTCACTTCAGCATTGGTTTGGCCCAGTGCATTTCTATTTTTAAGTGACAGATTTTCCATAAGAAGCATAGTCTTTTACTTTGCATGTGGTTAATTTCCCAAGAGTGGCAACAATCATTTCTGAGGCTCACCATCCTTGAAAGTATCTTTGTGGGTCATGCTGGGAATGAAAAATATTATGTATAGATAGAATCAAAGACACTGCCATAAAGATATAGTTTAAAAAGTCTGCATTCTTGTGGTATTAAAAGGAATTAATCTGAGGAAAATGGCAGAAATCATTCCTCTGAGAGGAGCAACACTAAGCAAATGTATGCATGTTAAAATGTCTAAATGTTTTACTGTTGTCTATAATTGAATTAGGTTCCAAGTGAATGAAAGGAAAATAAGACTGTTTGAAAAGAACAATCAATCAACAGTATTAGTCAATGGGAGATTAAAGAGGGGATGTGACAAATTGTTGAACCTGTGACTTTCCTTTACCTGAAAATAAGGAGACACTGGTCATGTTCAAGCAAAGCTATCAAAGAAATTTTCTTCAGAATAACATCCAGGGCATTTCACATTCATAAATCATAGCATCATAAAATGTCTCATATTGGAAGGAACCTATAAGGATCATCAAGTCAAACTCCATGCTCCTCACGGGACTATTTAAATTTGAACCATGTGACCAAGAGTGTCATCCAGACAGTCCCTGAATTCTGACAGGCTTGGTGCCATGACCACTTCCCTGGGGCACCTGTCCCAGTGCCCCAGCACCTTGATGTATGCCCTGAATGCAAAGATGAACAAATACATCTTTGACAGGGAATTATCATAGTTACTTGTGAGGGGAGTGACCAAATCAATAGTTTATGAAAAAGACATGAGTAGCCTCACTTCACACTGATTCTTTATGTGGTTTTCTTACCATACCAGAAAATTCTGTGCTGAAATCGTCACATACAATGACATTCTTAATGACTAGATTCAATTAAGAATTAAAATGCTATAGTGAGTGCTTCTATTTACTGAATGAGCCATGAATTACACTTTGGTTCTCAACACACTTTCAAATCAAGGAAATAAGGCCAGAGCAGTAAAGCTTCTGTCTCTGCTATTGAACTATTACAATGCAGGCCCTAGAATTTAGATACTGTCATAAACTCATCTTGAAATTAACCTTCTCCTGTGGTAGCATTGTTCCACTTTGTACAATCCTTCAAAATTCATGCAAATAGTAGCATACTTAATTATAATAACTCTCTAGTGCAATGGCTAGTGTATTTCCTGGAGAAATGCAAGACCCGAATTTCTGTCCTTGGTCCAAAATGTGCTTATTGAAAACAAAAAATCAACAGAAGATATAAGAGCAAAATATTCTACAGCCTACTTTCCTTAGAAGAGAAGTTAATTAATAAAAACCAGATGTAATAACTATCTTCTACAGTGTTTTTCTGAGAAGCATTTTTTTTCTTCTGAAATGCAGTGCATTAGCTCAGGTGAAAAACCTGAATAAAATATTTCTTACAGAATAAAAGATTTCTTTTTGTTTGTCTGGATTCTTTCCAAACTGCATTATTTTCCAATTTAATTTTCCCAAGATCAATGAATTTAAAATCTGTTCTTCACAAGTTCCCATTCCAGACAAAATCATTCAGTCACAGAATAATTTAGGTCATAAGTGATCTCTGTGGGCCATCTAGACTAATTTCTCACTTGAAACAGGACTAACTTCAAAGTCATATCAGGGTGCTGGGGCCTTACATCAGGACCTTATCTAGTCAAGTTTTTAAAATCTCCAGGAAGATAAATTTCTTTTAATTGCTCTTAGAATAGACTATTAGCTCCTGATTTCTTTATTTAAATATTTTGGGCTGATATGTGATAAAAAGCTGCAGTGATAAGATAGTTTGGCTTAGATGCTAGCCATAAAGGACAATTTTATCTTGAAAAGGACGTGGTCTCTATACAATGAACGAACAAGACGTGCCCCCTGCTTAGTGTTTCAGGACAACAACCTACACTAGCTGCTCTGGGCTTCCTCTGAGGAGGTTCCCTCTGTGAAACTAAAGAACTGTCCTGGGTCTGGGTTATCCCTCGATATTCCATATTCACAGACTGTTCTTCAACACAAGCTTGCAGAAAATTTCCTGTTTCATTATTTTGAGCTGTTTTGATTGTATTTATCCTTATATAGGAGTGCTTGTATGACTTCACCACATGGGCTCATTTTATGCTTACTATACAAATTAAGACTTGATTTGATTTCGAGCCAGGCAAGTCACCATTTATTTGTGCATCACCATATATTTGTGTGTGCTTCCAGAAATTACACTGTAATCAGTTCCACTATTTATTTTGAAAGTCATTGTTCATTGATTTTTTTGTGTCACCAATAAAAAAAGAAAAACAACAATAGCAGCAAAATTTTTATAAACTTCTGTGAACATTTACCAAGAGAATCAAGTAAGATGGTGGTTTGTCCCTGCCTCACAATCAGAGCTTTATTTTTCTGCTTGTTCTTGAACAGATTCAGATTTTGATCTCTGCTATTTCTGCAGAAAATCATGTGGACTCTGCGAGTCATTTGCTTTCTTTACAAGACATGATGCCCCACAGCCTGATGCCCTTGTGTTTTGACTGCCTCCACATTTACTGTGTTTGTTGTTGCTCTCTGTAGTTTATTTACCCTTGCATTCAATCTTTTTGACTTTGCATCCACTTTGTATCAGATATATCTCAGTCCTTCAGCTATTTGCAAGCACTTTGATTTCCAGTTCCACTTCATCAAAAATATTCACTCATTTTTTTTGGAGAGGTTAGGTCAGTTCCACGTAGTGATATTCCCTTTAACACTGCTGTTCCTGAAATAATTTTGTTTCTAATTAATCTCTTCATTAACCATTACATTCATGCTTCTTAGTTCAATTGGTTAGATTTGCAATGTAATGGTCAATAGCGTAAGCTGCATGTTTTTGCTTTTAAAGATGTGTCTTTCCTTTCTGATCTGCTATTTCTCATCTTTCCTGGTGCCACGTACCCTAGATGTGAAGTATTTCTTAAAATTCACTGTTCTGTTTTCTGGTCAAGGGAATATTTCTTCAATCTTCTTGCAGCTCCAGTTTTGAACAATTGGGTTGTATTCCACATGGTTTCTCCATTGACCCTTGAATCAGTCAAGAGACAGGAACTGCAGGAATAATTTTTCTAGAGATTCTTAGTTGGTGTCTGTCATCCTAACTCTGAGCTCTACCCTAAAGAGACTGAAACTTTCAACTCTGTTCTATGTTTGATTTCTCATAGATTTCATGTAAATTATTTTTAGGTTATATCACATACTATTTAAGTTCTCTGTCTTCCCATAATACTTTAATTTAAAATGTATTAATTTTATTCCTTCTTATTCCGCGCATGTGTCTTTTACTTTGTGTCCAGCTCTCAAGTCTAGTAGAATAATATACTTTTGTTAGTCTTAAATTATCTATAGCTTCATCTTTCTCAAATATGGCTCCATTTTGATGGTAGAGTAGACCTAACAGCCCTCTGTCAACAAAAAAAATATTTCTCTTTGCCTCTCTGAACTGTCTGTGCCAGCTCTGTTTCTTGCTTAAGTACTTAATGGATTCACATTATTAAAGAAGCTGAAAAATTATTCTTTTCCCAGGTTAGTTTTCTTTCACTTTAGTGATCTGACTTGTCTTGCTAAAGCGACAGACAAATACTGCATCCAGAGAAAAAGAAGAGGTAGGAAATGGAATACAATGGCAAATACAAGAGTGGTGGTGGGGACTTATTGGGACAGATCAAATGTGCTCATGGAATTGCAACTTTCATAGCTATTTAAGGCTAGGCACCCTACTTAGCAAAATGTAACAAGCTTTCCTGCTCTTTTCTGCGTGTTAATTTCTTACTCATAAAATTTATTATGTATTATTTAAGATGTCTTGATATTTATGGTCATAATGTGTTGATATCTACGATGACCTTTCATAGATCAAATTTCACTTAACTCTGTGCATTTGATTTTATACACATTGACTGAAATATATTTTTCTTAATACTTGCTAACACAGTGTTAACAAGCTTTCTTAAATCTACAGCAGATTATGAAAGAGCAGAGGCAGATCTCCTTTTCCTCCTGTGATTTAGTTTCTCAAGTCTTAGGGTTAGGTCATTCTTTCCTTTCCACAAACATTCAAGGGGAACATTAACAGCTCTTGATGTGTTGTTGTTCTTGTCCATTTTCACTATTTTCTGCCTAATTTTGTTACCTGAGTCTTCCACAGATAAATCCTGTCTCTGAACATCAACTGTACCTTTTTTTTTTTTTCATTTTAAATTTGTTATATTACTCCATAATTATAATCTAAAAAATGAAAGGCTTTGTTTTTATATTTTTGTGCTCTCAACCTGATACCTTTTTTCCCCAAGTTGTCTTTCAGAAACCCTTTTCAAGTATTAAACCCTATATCTCCTCCATTATGACATACAAATAGTTTATCTTTGTTTCAAAAGTCTTTTGGATTTTATTTTATTTTATTTTATTTTATTTTATTTTATTTTATTTTATTTTATTTTATTTTATTTTATTTTATTTTATTTTATTTATCATGTCCCTCAACAGAAGATGGACTGAAATTCTGAAACCAACTGGTCTTTTATGCACATTCAGTCTGGGTTGTTTTCCTACTATATTGATCATATCACATTCTGAGTGGTATTTACAGTCTCTTCATCAGCTCTCATTATCTCATCTCTGATAAATTCTTTCTGTAGCCTTCTCTGCAGTTTCAACACAATCTTTTAAAGTTTCAAGCTTGTTAATCTGCTATATCAGTCTTTATTTCGTCTGTCTTTGATATCCTATGTTATAAGTGACTCATGTCTCTTTTGTATGGTTCTTTCTTGTTTCTTATTTTCTCTCACTTTCTCATTAGTTCTTACGAAAGTGGCTAAAGTCACAGTTAGTTTTTGACAGTCAGATATTACTTCTGTTTCTTGAATCAATAAATATACAGGACTGATCATGGTACTTTCCTTTTTCAGTTACTTTGTTTAGCTTTTTCAGATCTCCAGTGAGTTTATTGACTCCAGCTTCTGATCAATAAAATGTGTTTCCAGGAAAATCTGGAAATGTCAGTCATCTCTACCTCTCTCCACCACGTTCCTCCCTCATAAAAGTCTCATAAAGACTTTTCCCCACTATTGTTCTCTTTAGACATTCAGTTTTCTTAGGCACCATGCAACATAACTATGATGAAAAGGGCTATTGCTAGGAGACAGTTCTGTGTTTCTTGGCCATGCTCACCTGACATGTGCCAGTAAGATTACCAAATCTCATATTCCCTCATCATATGACAGGAGTCAGTATCTGCTTGAAATAAATGGCTACTAGCTGAATGTGGCTCTTGGCAACATTTTACTTTGTAAGTGGAAAGCCATTCTTTTTTTTTTCTTTTGATATTCATTGTAGTAACATAGCAGATGAACTTTTTTTTCTTCTTTTGGCATTGACTGAAGTTTTATGGAAACCATTGCAATTTAGGATCAATTAATATCAACTTACAGCAAAGTGTTGACAATAACTTTCCAAAATTGTGAATTTGACATTTAGCAGCATCATTTAAGAGAGCAAGAGGAGCTTTCCAAACTACAGTTGAAAGTAAATTAACTGTGATATAAATGTTTATAACTTTAGTCACTTACTGAGTGACTAAGGAAGCTTTTGTTACAGCTGGAGACTTCCACATGGATGACATGAGATACTTCCTCCACAGTTACCTTGCCAGACATTATGTTTTGCCTCAAGTATTTCTATTTAAAATGCTCATTATTTTAGCTTGCACAGTTGGAACTAAAATTCTGTGTACCAGGGCCAGTGTGCTCAAGGGATTTCTCTTTTTATTTCAAATCCTCTAGCAACAGGCTACTGCTTTAGTTCATAGTCCACTGTGAAGGGGTTCTAAGTAAGAGGTTTGGAGAGACTGGAGATCATACTCAAATAGCAGGTATTTGTATCCATCAGTACTTGTGTTCATTTACTAAGTTACCATAAGAGCTGTCATATCCTTAATTTATACATCTACCCAATGGCTGAATCTTAACCATGTAGTTAGTTTTTTTTTATACACTCACAGAGAACCCTGTAGCCTGTTAGCTGAAGAATGTCTTTAAATGGTATTTGCCTGAGCTATGAAGAGCTCTAAAGTTCCTCCAAGTAGTTAGTTTTGTAGGGAAGGGATTTAATCCTTTCTGGATTTTCCTAACACATTCCAGGGAGAGAAGCATGCATCAGATGTTTGTCTTTCTACACCTCATCAGTATTTGAAGAGGTATGAGGCAACAATTACTCTGTTAAGGCATTCCCTGATGTCAGTAAACAAGAGTCCACAGTTACACTAAGGGATGGAGTGGGAAACTGCCAACACTCGTTTGACAAAATCCTCAAGGCTGTTGTTGAGGCAGAGGGTATTGTAGAGAGGAACAGTCATGAGCTTCAATCTGGAAAGTAGGTAATGTGTGTTTGCATCCTTCATAGATGGGCTAGTAATAAATAGTTAAATTAACCTCCTTGTTATTTCATTCTGAGGGAAAAAAAAAAAAAAAAGTGGAGGAATGCTATATTTACTAAATGACCAGGAGATGAACTCTACTTGCCTACTTTTATCACATTTAGGAAGACCATATATATGACATTGCTGTGATTATGATGGTCTTTAAACATGTAAGATGCGCCTTTTCACCAGCACATGAGCACCACTAAAATGCGATCAGTAGACACACTTACGCAAGTGCAACCTGTATTTTAAATATAGCCTGAATAAAAGCTTTGCACAGGTATTTATTTAACCAGCTAGACTCCTTCCTTCCTTCCTTCCTTCCTTCCTTCCTTCCTTCCTTCCTTCCTTCCTTCCTTCCTTCCTTCCTTCCTTCCTTCCTTCCTTCCTTCCTTCCCTCCCTCCCTCCCTCCCTCCCTCCCTCCCTCCCTGCCGCCCTCCCTCCCTGCCGCCCTCCTTCCTTTTCCTCTTTTTCTTCCTTTTCCTCCCTCTTTTCCCTCCTTCCTCTCTCATTTGAAAACATTTTCCAATAAGTAAAGTAAGAAGAAAATTAGCTAAGAAGAGAAATGTTTATCAGATAGTCTTTTCTGCAGCCCTCCTCCAGTCAACATCCACGCCACCCTGCTCAGAGAAGGGAGTGTGACAGAAGTGTGTTAGGTACTTCAGATCCTCCAATGTATGGCATAGTTAAGTAGCTCTTCTCTGTGAATTGCATGTTTGTCCAGGGGTAAGAAAATGACCCCTTATCGGGAACTCATGGCCCTTCAGCAGTGGAATGTGCAGACAGACTGCAACAGGAGATTTATCTGGGAGTGATACTTCTATTGAATATTTCTTTTCTGCCCGTAAAGCCGTTCCTCCCTCCCTGCACCCTGCCATCCCTCCACTCTGTACATGTCTGCATAGTTGTCTGAGTCTGTGATTTACTGCTTTTTTTTGGAAAAAGGAAGCCTAAAGCTCCTTGTAAGTATAAAAATATTTTCTGTCAGAGCTAGGAAATGAACTTTTTTTCCCCCAGCTTTTTGTTTGTTTGTTTGTTTTCCTCTCTTATATGTGTAGATTTTTGTAGACATGCTGCTATAGATAAAATGCCTTCAGAATATATCTGATCAAATCAAACGACAAATTCTATGGTGGGCTATGTAATTCTGGTATCAAATGAAAATCATGACCTTCTTGCTCCCTTTCCATCCAGGTAAGTTTCCAAGCCTGCCTGGTCTTCGTGCCTGTTGTTCTGTAGACTTGGCTGTTAAGGTATCAGTGGCATGAAAAGAATTTTATCAACACAATAGCAGCTCTGTATCTCTAGGGATATCTCTAAATAAGTCTGTTCTGGTGATCATTAGGCATAAACCCCATATGCAGAATGCTTCACCAATGATGAATTTGACTGTCCCATTTGAATGAAGTGCTATTTGTTTGCTTTACAGAGACAATGCCAAATAGACAGATATTTCCATCACTTGGCTATATCAGATGGGTTATTGAGACTGATCAGGCATCACTGAATAATCAAGAAGAACAATGCTAAAGGATTTAAGACAAATTGCTGTGGAAAACAGAGATGTACTATATGTGATAGGTGGAATAAGTCAAGGCCTTTTTCAATGTATATGATCTCTACTATGACTAAGAGAAGTTGTGAGGACCTATTAAGAGAGAAAGCCATTCTTGAACCTGTCCTGACGTTTTTTTCTCTTTCACTTTTACTTTCTGCTACTTTCCTCTTGAAGGAGTATGTTGCATTGCTTGTGTATGATGTACATGTCTACCTCCAGCATTTGAAAGCTATGTGTGCTGCTTTTCAACAGAATGAATGCATGGTTGCCCAGTGTGTATGAATAATGCTAACAGTTCTGTATGAAGAAATGAGAGATTTTACTTTGGTTACAAACTGACATTTGAAATATGGCCCTTACATGCCTCATCTTGTTTTTTCAGACATCTGTAAAGGCATGCACACAAGCAGTGCTCATGGCATATTTAAGACCTCACAAACATGTATTATTTGTTAGTCTGTCCTGATTTGTTCTTGTGCCCATGTCCTTGCTGGTGTTTCTCATATGGGCAGGTGAGACAGCTCACTCTGGTTACCAGGTTCTTGTCAGATGCAGTTCAAGGCATTGACCATCAGCTGTATAAGAAGCCTTCCCTTTGTCTGAGCACTGAAATGTTTTCTCCAATAAAAATAGGTATTGTTATTTTTTTTTTTTTTTTTAGAAAAGCATAATTGATTTTAAGAGTTCATTGAATAAGCTCTAGTGCCTCATCTGTGTTTGGATGCTGATCTTGTCATGGATTACTTCTTGTCTAGTTTTTAAGTTATTCCTAACACATTTCTAATCTCAGCTGTCCATGTTAAAATGTGAGATTTGGAGGGCAGGAACTTCATTGTCATACTTGATTTATGTAGGGGGCACTGATTCTGAGACTCCGCGTTACTGTTGCCCCTTGTCTTTCCTCTGCCCTCATACCCACTGGGAACGGGCAAAAAATCTTGAAACAGTATGAGAGACGTGACAATGAAAAAAAAATTATATGGACCATTGTGTTTGGTCCAATGTATTTGTCTCAAGTGGAATGTCTAGTATCTTGTAGTTGTCAGAGGGAAAATTCACATCTGTCTAATACTGTCCCAAAACCACATCTGAAAGCTGAATATTTCATAATTTCATTAACATCTCTACCTGATGTTGCTATATGCTTATGCCAGATTTTTACACAAAACAGAAAAAAAAAGAGATATGACAGTGACATGTTTGGCATTTGGTGTGTCAGACCTCCTGTGTATATGGGATAAGAACTATCCAGCATCTGTGTCATGTGCCAGGAGGCTTCTAGGGAGCTTCAGAGCTCTAGATGCTTCTTGTGGGGTTGATTACTGCATGTACAGTAAGTCCGGTGTACTCTGGGAGCTCGAGGCTTACTCTTTATGCACTCAAGGCTGATATATCAGTGTGCAGAGGATGTATCCAGAATGTCTGTCGCATAGCCAGGAATCCCAGACAAATACAGCAAATTCTGCCTGGCAGAATTTTTAAACATAAGAAAGGAAAAGGCAGGAAAACCCAGTGACATAGTAGCCCTCATAGTCAAAACAGTTACCCACCTCATCATGTAGGAGTATACCTTCCTTATATTTCATATGAATCTCAGTTACGGGTCATTTTGCATCCCCTCTTGGGCGAGGACCATGTCTGTATGAGACTAAAGCCTGAGCCTGCATAATCTCTTGTAGTTTCACCAGCATCAGCAGGGGGTATGCTGGTTTACTTCTGCCTCTGGTTTAGCCCCATTCCCTGGCTTTTTATTAACTGATTGTTGCTCTTTTTTTAAAAAAAAAAAAAAAAAAAAACTGTCACAGAATAGTAAATGATAATAAAAGATTACTGCATGGATGGGTGTATCAGCATATGTTTGTGGGGGGATGTGAGAGACTGAACTGTGGGACGACCTCCCTGACATTCTCCAAAGCCTTTTTTTCTTTTCCCAGGCTTTTTGGGAGGGTGTTTGTCTGAGGGGGGAAATTCATTAGGTATGCTGGGGAAGAGATTTCTTATGTTTGCTTGCAGATCTGTATAGTTTTCATGGAGTGGGATGCATGGTTCCCATAAATATGTGATAATGACCATTTGGAGTGTGAGTGTTAATTTGTGTAATGGGTTCCGAAAATATGAGCCATGTGCCTGCCGAGTATGTTTTATTTTAAAATCAATGTGCATACATAATACACACACAGACACATGCTGCCTGACTATGCATCCATAATTAAAAATCTAAAATTATAATTTGTTTTTGAAGGAGACAAAGCAACAGCTTCCCCAGTACACTCATAGCCGTTGAGCAGGAGCCCAGCCGTCAGGATGGTTTTGTGAGCCTTGCCGGAGATCACAGTCCCACACGGACAGCTGCAGCTACAAAGCACCCCAGTGACCTAGATTCAGCTGTAGATTACTGTCTGCTTTGGCCTGTGCCTCCCATCGCTGCACCAGGAGTCTGATTTTGTTGCACAAGCTAACTTGCTTACTGCTCTGACCCATTTTACCATAGCAACCTGGTTTGCTGTACCAGAGGCTAGAAAAAGCACACAGGCGACTTTTTCAGGATTCCAAGATTAAGTTCACTCTCTGCTATTTTTTTTCCTTCCCCCCTGCCCCCCCTGAATGTGCTTAGCAGACATGACAAAGAAGAACTGACACTTTCCAACAACACTGGAAGCCAGGAAAAGATTTAGGCAAGGTATTACTTGTTTACTTCTAATACATTGTTCATCCTGATTAATGTTTTTGACTTATTTTTCCCAGCAAAATGAGCCAGATGCTTCCCTTGCCTCAAATGTCTCATTCCTGATTTTCACTCATCCATCCGCACTCCCTTTCCCCAATATCCTGCCCATTTTACTTTCATAAATATATTTCATTATGTCCTATGTTTTTTATTTTCTTATAATACCTGAATAAGTGCAATCAGATGTTCAGAAATAAAACTGCTTTCACTATAGTATGTTAGCTCTTATCCATATATTTGTGTGTTTACATGGGTGTATATATTAGAAACAGGAGGAGGCAGTTTAGAGGGAGCTCTTCAGACAATCTAGTCTTTTGTAGACATGATTTTGACTAGCAAAAAAAGAAAAAGATAAGCCGAAATGTTATTGGTAATGGTCATGAGATTTCATGAAATCATATAGATGATTTTTCAAAACTATCTTTTTTTTTTTTTAAATGTTGCTGAGGAAACACTTCATGTTTGCTAAGTTTGGAGATGTGCATGTAGATGTAAGCATACACAAAAATACATAAAATCACAGGGAAGTCAAAGGAGATAAGTGTATGAAAGAAATTGGCTTTTGCCTCCAAGTTTCACAGATTTCTGAGGTGCTCTTAAAACACCTGATCATTTTTGCTAGTCAGTCAAAATAACTTTGCTCAGCACCACCCAAGTGCAGCCATGACTGTTTCTGCCTTTATGGGTCCTGGGAAAGGCACAGTCAGGCTTCCAGGCTGACAGGCATCATAGGTGTATTTAATTTTGTAAAACATTTTTGGAATCTGTTTTGCAACCCATACAGAGTCATAGATATTCACAAGTCATGACATTTTTGAGTTTGCTGGTGGCAGTGCTGCTCTGGGTGAGTGGTTTGGTTTAGGCTCGTTTCTGCTGTAGTTAGATAGCTCCTGGTTGTGTTGGTTCATTTATTTTTATCTTCTAGAAACTGGTAAGTGCTTTCATGTTTTGCTAATCAGCCTTGGTATTGTATAAGGCTCCAGTTCCATATCTTTTCCAGCTGGCTAGTAAAACAAGGTATGGAAGTGGTACTATGTAAGACTCTCAAAATATTACTGTAAGGGGCCAAAATGGTTTTGATGTAACTGAAAAAGTACATCTCTCAACATTCCACCCTTCAGAAGGACTGTCCTTATCTCCAGGAAAGTAGATGTTTGAGCTGTTTGGACTGAGTACCCTTTCAAGCACTCCAGTTCTCATACAAGGGGAAGGTTTCCTACACAACTGGTGGTCAATGCCTTGAACTGTGTCTGACAAGAAACTGGTAGCCAAGGTAAGCTGTCTGATCCCCCTGCGTGAGAAACACTGGCAAGGACATGGGCAGAAGAACAAATCAGCACAGACTAAGGAATAATGTGCATTTATGAGGTCTTAGATACGCATGAGCACTGCTTGTGTGCATGCTTCTACTCCACAGTGAATGGGAAGCTGTCCAGAAGTCCTGTGAAAGCAGCTTTCCTTGCCAACATGTTGCAAGGCAGTATCTGGGCTTACCTCAGCATAGCGTGTTGTCCCATATTCTCAGAATGGAACAGGAAGTTGGATCCTGTGTAAATGCATTTCCTAAGAGGTTTTAAACTGTAATTGCAAGTGGATCATACGGGAGCAAACCACTCCAGAGAGGTGAGAGAGGCAAAGATGAATGCACCAAGGTCTATTACATTCAGAAATTTGCAGGCTCCTTGTCAAAATGAAACATTTCTTTAAAAATCCCATCACTGTTGTCATTTAACCCTGTGAAAAGACCCAAGCACCTCAGATCTTACACTTTATTGACAACCTCTCCCCAAAGAAAATAAAAAAATATGTTGAAAAAAACCCATAGCAATTACTACTTATTCACCTCAGTGTCTGGGTATTTGCCATAATTTCCACTTATTTGGACTGCAAGTCATCTACCAGTCCTTATCCAGAGAATGTAGATCTGTCAGACAGATCTGACAGCCGCCAAGGCCAGCAGACCACTATTGGTAGGCAGCAGTCCCATACCTGGTACTGGCTCTACAACTTCCTCCTATACTGTGCCCTTTGCCAGACGTAACTGTGACTAGCCCTGTCAGGATAGCATGGTACTCAGCTTTGTAATTCTCTCTCTTCTCTTATTAGTGGAAAAAACTGTCCAGACTTAGCCTTAACGAAGTCAAACAAGTCAAATTGCAGCAAGGAGGGGTTCCACAAAAATGGAAAAGAGGCATCAAGTTGATAGTCATCACTATGTTCATGGTACTGTAATTCTAAGATTTCCTTTGTCCTCTAGGCTGACCTAACTTACATGGTGAACATGGAAGTCAACAAGAATGTAAATTAAAATGTTAAGGTATGAAAACCTTGAAGACAGAATTACCCTTCTCAAAGATTTTGGAAACCTAAAACCCCCTATGTTTATCCTGATGAATTCTATTTTCTAAAGATTGCACCCCAGTGTCATTTTCTGAAGGATTTAGGAAACTGTTATGTGTAAAGGGAGAGATACTCTCTCTCACGCTTCCATGGACTGCATGGGATTCATTAACCAGTCTTGTGGATGGACTGACCTTAGCGAATGGATCATTTCTTTATTGTTTCCTGGGGCTATAATGCTCTTAGTCATAGGGACTTCCATAGGCACTTAGTCATCGGTTGCTTCCAAAACGAAGAACTGTCATAGTTGTAGTTGGCCAAATGTGTGTTTTAAAGGAAGAAAGGGTATGCAGCCTAAATTGAATTTCAGCGGTCCTTGGCACTGAAGTCTTTGTGCAGGACCTTGAAAACCCTCTAAAAAGTAGGTCTTTACAGGCATAAATGTTGTCTTTTCTATCATTTCCCAGGTAACATGGTTCATGCTCTGGACAGCAACGTAACATACTCTTGGAGGTTATATTTGATCACTTCATTGGAAAGACTTCAGAGACTTAAAGTTACAGGTTGTGTACAGGTGAGTGTAGGAAATGTCTCTTATACATAATTCTCTCTTATCACTGACTAGAGAAATGTCCACCCAAAAAGCTATCAGACTTTGTGTCTGGGAATCCTGGGAATTATGGCAGAGAGGTCCTCTAAAGTTAAGGAATAGGAAACCGCTGCTGTGGGAAACTTAAGCTGATATCTGCTTCAGGGATACAGCAGAAATGTAACAAAATCACTAAAAATCAAAGACAACGCCCTTTTTTGACTTCCTCTGAAAAGTGAACTGAGCCTCTCCTGCTGAGTGTCTCTTGAGGGGATATATCATAAACTGCAGATGCTAATTTATGGATGCTAATTTTACTGTTCTCACACACCACAGTCAAATGGCTGCAATTTACATTCCCCAGTAGACATCACCTTTGCTCTGGAATGGTCTTTTAACTAAATCTCACTATTCTTACTCATCTTTCAAAGCCAGTGTGTTTAACTTACTATTTTGCATATTACCAAAGCACCTAGAGGCGCTGGGTGTGGTCAGCAACATACAAATTAAGTTTTTCATTTCTCTGTCTTATACCGGTAGAGGATAGGCAGTTATGTGGTTTTTTGTTGTTTGTTTGTTTTTTGTTTGTTTTTGTTTTTTTTCTAAACACATAGTTAGAGATAAATCAACATTATCTAGAAACAAAATAACAATGGTTTAGTTAATTAGAAAAATATAGAAAGCACTAAAAAGTTGTGGAAAGAGATGGAAACAAGTAAAGGAGAACATGACAAGCAGAAATAATAAAGCTGGCACAAGAGGACTTGAAAGAGAGAAGTGTGAGGAGATGGAAATACAGGTCTCAAGAGCTTGAGGAGGAAGATCCTCAGCTGGCAGAAGTGAAGCCAGAGTTGGAAAACACTGTTAGTGTCCAGTGCTTATGATGATGTGCAGCTGCTTCTGCTTTGGATTAATCTTTAATGTAGCTGCCGGCTCTGCCTAGGAATGTCTTCTGCCTCTGGGACTGTATGATGCACATCAGTTTTGGGAAGGGACAGAGGACTGGCAAGTCTTTATTTCCATCCCAAACTTTGCTGTCACACAGGATGAAGAGAAACATTTCTTGTTTGAGTAATAATTTAAAATAATTATTCTTATATTTCAGTTTACTAATTAAAGATTCCTTTTTTATTTTTACTCATGCCCACTGTCTCTAGCTGCATCTGAATCTGCTCACTTTTCCCACAAGTCTTTTCACAGCAGGTAGGACTGTAGTAAGGCACATTTAAAATCACATAGAAAGAATACTTTTCTTGGTTAATATTAATACTAATCCAGCATGAACTAAAAAAAAATAAAAACCAAGGTCATTTGCAAAGCCAATGAATTAACTGCTGACAATAAGAGCGGTTCTGGTTTTGCTAGAAGTCAGCAGTGCACATCTCCTTTGAGCAGGGTTGGGTCTCTGCACACACTCCAGCAATGTTCGGATTAAATTTCAGTAACACATTCCTGTTTTAAAGTCTTTCTATTCTTCATTAATAAGTGCAACAACAGCAAGGGTACCTTGCCTGATGCAACACATCAAATAAGAGAAGGATGAACTGGGCTTCCTAAAGGCAAGGACTGGGGATTCAGAAGGCAACTGAAGTGAAAATAAGAATGGAAGGACCAAACCAGGTTTTGTGAAGAGGAACAAAAGAAAGTAAAGACTTTTCTCCTGGGGTCAAGGTGAAGTTGATGGAGAAAATGCAAATGAATTTAACAGCTCAAACATCTCTACTCCCTGATTAGCCTCTTGTGGGAAGTGTACTTTTCCAGATGCAACACTACTGAATGTACTACTAAATACTGAATATCTGTGAAAAATTAGACTTGACATCCTACTACAAAGAAGATTCCCATTTTTCCAGAGTTGCACCATATTATTCATACGGTTAGAAAGTACCCATATAATGGGCTTTATACTTTACCTTTTGTGTTACAGGAAAATATCTATGGTCAAATGAATGCTTCTGATTTAACAGAGGAAGGATATGATATTATTTAAAGCTTTTCAGAGCTTGTGATGTGACACTTGTATGTAAATTTTTATACAGAAACAGCAAATATTAGATGGTTGTCACCTTTAATAATTCTGTATGTGTAGCATGATCTGGTTAAATAAGACCAATATTGGAGGTATTAGACCCTTGTAAATCAGATGGGGCTGTGTTAGCTGAACAGTAAATAAAATTTCAGTTTGATAGTCATAGTTCTGTCCAGTGTTTTCTAGTAGCTCAAATATTTTCAGGAAAAGTAAAATTTTAAAATATGGCAGAAATACAAAAACATAGTCATGCAAATTGTTTTCATATGCCTCCAGTGAAAGACGCCAACATTTTCTAATAATATGACTTAACTACTACAGGCATTTTTAGCCATCAGACCATTTTTAGAGTTTATAAACTCAAACATATAAAATTATGGTGCTTGAAAGTACCTGAAGTTGTTCACTAATAAGTGGACATTCAGTTTTTTTAAAGGCTTATATCCACATTAACAAGTGTGCAGCTCTGTCATAATGGGGGCATAGAATGAACAGAAAGCTGAGCACTGGGTGTCTGTACCACACACTTTTTCAGAGGGGGTTACTTTAAATTAACTCTCATCTAGTCCTATGGATCAATTTTAATTATGATTTAGAAAGCAGGAGAGGAAAGATTTAAGAATATCTTTCATCCTAGCATCATCCAAAACCAAATCTAGTTCAGACGTTTTGAGACTGTTCTGTGATACGAACAAACCATTCATTGTAACTAAGGATGCACAAGGAAATTCCTTTAAAAATGTACTAACATGCTAACAGAGATGCATCCTGTTTTAATGAGCATCAGAAAATCTGTTCCATGTGACACAAAAGGCCAAGAAGTTCAGTTTTTGTCAATTATTCTTAAAGCTCAGGTAAGAAACTTCCATCCCACTGCAGACATAACAGAGCTGTCATGCATACAGAGCGAGGTCCAAATAATAGTATCGTTGGTTGCAGTTTGAAGAGAGCTAGGCATGCCTTCTAAAGGTGAAGAAGTGCCATGTTCTGAATATTCTGGTCTCATTTACACTGTTCTGGTATGTTCTTCATGGTAATTATTCTGAGGTTAGAGGTCTGGTCACTAGAGATGACTGCAGTTTAATGACGTTTGGTTGCCAGTGAGTCATCTTCTAAAATTCTTCATAGCATAAAAAGGAATATAAAAGGATATTTTTATTTTTTCCACTTCATATGAAAGAGAGCATAGAGTAATTTAAGTTTGAATGGATCTCAGAAGGCAATCTGGACTAGACCATGTTCAAAGCAGGGCTAACTTCAACTGTCTTCCATGAGAACTAACATGCGCAATCACAAGGCTTCCTCCAGTAGCTTAAGGAAGTCTTTTCCTTTTTCCTTGTCTAGATTGAGCAGTCTATAGCAGATGACCACCATTATGCCCACTTGTTATCCTTGCTTCTGATCCCAATTCATGTATCAGTGATACAGGGAATTGACAATTAACTAATTAACACTTAAAAAACTAACACTTGACACTCAAAGAACTAACCCTACCCCACATCACTAAAGACATTTAGAGAGCAGACCCTTTAACGCACATCACTATTGCCTATCCTTGCTTAACTCTGTGTAACTTATTGTACGAAAAACAGGACTTCACTGACGCCTTGCAAAAATAATAACCCTTGGGTGCATCCTTGGGTGAACTAGATTACAGAAACTTGGGCACAGGACAGGAGATTAAGCCAGTTTTAACCAACTCAGCAGTCTGAGACCTAACCAACTCATCACACTGGACCAAAGGTGACCGCGTACAGAGAAAGAGGACCCAGGTTCACGGTCACTGCACAGCTGCAACCAGGAGGAGTCGGAGGTGGAGACTCTGGAAATGGTCTCCCAGAACTCATTGTAATAAGAACTGCCTTCTCGAGGACAGGTTATGAATATGTATAGGCGTTCCTAAAGCTTTCATGAATATGTAACACTTTACCGCATTTAACCAAGTTCACAGCTACTGTAATTTTACACACGCATTAGGTGAAATGATATCCCGTGTGTCTGGCATCGTAAATAAATGCATACCTTCCTTATAACTTCAAGGGTTGTAAGGTCATTCCGCACCTCATCAGGGCCATACAAATCTTCTGCAACTGTGCAACTGCAAATGGAGAAAGACTCTCCCTCCTCTTGTTAGAAGCACAAGCTTCCAAAATTCTCTGTCATGAAGTCCCAAGTCTCCATCACCTCTAGCCTAGCTGTTCCTTCTTCTGTAAAATGCAGAATGTAGTTTATTGACATGACAAGGTTTCAGCAAAGAGCCTCTTGGTCTCCTGCTCATCTTCCCTTGTGCTGCATAGTCTAGTCATCTCCAATCTCAGATCTTTCACCAGGCAGCTCAGTGATTTGACCACAAAACACCTCTCATTGATGAGGTGACTATCTGTGGCAGTCTGTAAAAGCATCCTATTAAAAACCATGTGTCATTCAAACTAGTGATGCTGAAGGAAATTCAAGTTATAAACAAGTTTTTTTATTTAAGACTACTGTTGCCTTTCTGAGAGGCTCATTTTTTTGTGTGTTTTGTATTTTATACAAACCCTTGGACACTTCAAACTCAGATGTAGAAAATATTTCTGTTGATCTGAATGTGGATTTTAAAAATAAGAAAAAAGCCAAGTGCAGGAACTCTTACTAAGATAATCAGCTTTGATATAAAGTTTTGTCCTTTCAGATAATTTATCTGTGGTTCCTGGCTTTCACAGTGTCATTTTATGTTTCTTATGAAACATTTTGTCTCCAGCTGTTTACTACTGCAGGCACAGGCAATGCTAGTGAAGGTTGCAAAGAGGCTCTGACTTTGGGTGCTGGAGATACACACAGACCAAGATATTACTCTATTTTTCTGTCATGCTCAAAGACTAGCAAACAGGCAAGACACTGAAATTGTCAATGGTGGCGAAGAAAAAAATAATCAGAATCTACAAAATCCTCATGCGTACATAACTAGAATGTAACGTAATTTTCTTTCCCATTTTTATCCAGAAAATAAAGCTTATTTGTTTGTTGCTTATACCTGTGAAATTACCTGAAGTAGTGCAAAAACAATGTAATATATGCAGAAAACACAGCTGCACTAGAAGAAACAGAGATTTAATAAAGTTTAGGAAATAAGGTATTTTGGGTGCCTCTCTGAAGGTGATTACAAGGAGGTTAAATGCATATTGAATGTGACACATCTACATGTTATTAAATAGCTGTTTATCAGAGTAGTTACGTCAGAAAAGTGAGAATTTTCTTAACAATTTTTCCTTATGCCAAATTTTCATTACCATTCAGTGGGAAGATACTTTCTTCCCTACTTGGGAAAGGGGTGCAAAAGTTTTTTTCAACAGCTCTGAGGGGAGGAGCATGTCACATCCATGCTGTATGCACTATTGTATATGCTCAAACAAGTTGCAGGGACAAGGGGAACCATTCCAATACCCCTATAAAAATTGTGTCCTTCCTGAAGTGAGTAGATGTCAAGAGATTAGAAATTTACTCATTTACATGATGCAGTGAGGTAGCTATATTATGTTGCCTTATTTTTTGGAGGTATTCCTATAAATATTGTATACATCATGACTGGTCTTTGAAAACCAAGCTTCTATTTTATACCAAAGTCCTGAGATTCAAAACCTGATTTTCTTTACCTCTTTTACACTGAAGTAAACAATGAGACAGCAGGAGTTACTCTTGTAGGTCCACTAATTGGAGTGTGATATCTCCAGCATAACACATGTGTAAATGGGGGTGGGCTTCATTGTTAAACTGTCTATATGGAAAAAATTGTCTTTTTTGGGGGGTTGCATTCCCAATAACAAACACTTCCTCTGTTTACACCAAATAAGAAGTCCTGTAACAATAAGAAGCTTATATACCGCGGAGTGTATGTTTCTTCTTCAGTTTTCAGTAGTTTTTCACCCCTTTTTTTGAAGCCAGACCCTGGGAATTGGGTATGGAAATCTTCAACAAAAAAGTCAAATGCATGTTAAAATAGAAGTCTGCATAACAAATTAGGCAAGAAAAAAATGTGGTTATCACTTGAATTATGAGGCAATTAAAATTACTTTGGTGGATAAATGGCCTGCAATTGTTACAGCAGTCAGGAGGAAGATCCAGTAAGAAGTTTATGTAGTTAAAAGAAATACAAGAATCAAGTCATCTCTACAGAGAAAGACAGGAGGAGAGCTAAAGACAACCTCTCCCTCAGCAACCATTTCACTTCCAGAGGTTTTTTTTTCCTTTTACATGAAAATTGGAAAGTGTTCATGGCTTTAGCAACAGGCTTTTGGGGGGTTTTGTGTGAGGCTTTTCATATGATAATGGACAGATTCTATGGCAACCATTGAAAACGAAGGCCTGGAAACAAAAGCAGCAGCAGAAGAGGATCAGTACATTTTCACTATGTCTGCAGGAATAACAGCAGAGACTCTCTCTTCAGAAAAGTATCTGATGGCAGCTTGTCAAAAGAAGGGGTTCGTTTTAACTCAGGCGGAGTTAACTCAGTCTATGGTTAGTGTCAGGTTTTCATTACTCCAATTTTCACTCTAGGGTTTTTTCTGCAAAAAACAACGTCTATATATGTGCAGGTAATGAGTGGTTAATACTGCTCTGATCACACTTTGGGGTGTACGAAAGAAATGGGAGAAGGAAAAGAACATGTTTAGCAGCCAAATGCTGCTGTCTGCTTCATGACTGCGTACAGTATGAAAAGAGACTTCTCATATTATTACTGTAAGCAGGATTAGGTCTATAAGGGGCAGATGTCATGTGAAATCAATGCTTAATCACATGCTACATGTACTTACTTACCTCTTGGTCCAAAAGAGAGTTCGTCATCTGAGCAAATGGAGATATGAAATATCAAGTCTAGCTGTTCGCAGAACAGTAAATTACTGTTTTGAAAATTGTGTTTTTGCCACAAAGATGGACTGAAGCAACAAACTATATAGTGTCATGTAAAATGATGATGCCAATCATGAAATAGTCTACAGCATGAGCTGCAGGAAGAATATAAGTTCAAATTAAGTCTGGCTTTGGAAGAAAACAAAACAAAAATCTCTAAAGTGAGAAGTGATACAGAATACAAAATAATTTTAAGAGGAAATGAAAAGATAATGCTTTCTCTTTGCTCTATACTGTCACTGTTTCTGTACTACTTAGTTCAGAAATCATCACAATGCAGTCATACATTGAACTGGTCATTGCACGTGGTCTTGCTATTCTTGTTTCTAAAGATTGGCTTTTTCCATGACCATATTGCAGATTTTCAACAAATCATTTTATAAATAAATATCTCATAAACTTTTAAAAAGCTTTCATACCAGGGAAGAATTTTGCTAATGAACATGATGATATATTCTCTGTTTGAAGCAGTACTGCGACTTTATTACTATGGCTTTCCAAAAGAATGCTGTATCACAAGAACAGTACTACAAAAAGAAAACCAAAAAAAACAACTTCATCACGTTTCACTCTCAGATGACTAGCAGTAATAATATCTATCAAGATTCAGAATGATATGCCAGTTGTTGAAAAGTATTGGTCTAGATAATTTTCCTTCTTTTACAAAGCTCAGGTTAACTATTGTATTTATAAATAAATGAATAAACTCTGAATGAATGAGTTCCAGGCTCCTAAATCAAAGCCAGGGTAGGATTAGGTTCAGATTCATTGATAAATGCTTTTGAAAACTTCAGGCCCACTTACGCAGAATCCAGGTGAAAAGAGAAAAGGAAGAGTTCAAAAGCAAGGCTGAAATTAAAAAGAACAGTGCTGTGAATAACAAGGTTCCATTATCAAGGAAGGATGATTCACACTGCAGATTTATTTTTCAAAATTAATCAGTTTATTTAAATATTTATTCCCCTCATACAGATATGCTCTTTAGCTTTTACATGAGTCCTGTGAATAGGTACCAACATACCCTTTTTTTGCTTATTTGTGCAATTGTGTCCTTGTTGTTCTGGATACAAAGTTCATTCCAGTCCGTTAGCCCTTGGTGGTAAGGTAATCACATAGTCCTCTAAAAGCACAGGACCCAGGGCTCCCATGACCCAGGCTTCCTCATGTGCCTCAGTAACCTAAGCTCACCCTCTCCACGGTGTCCTTTCCATTCAAGATGTCTTTTGGTCTGCAAAGTAGTCAAAGTAAATAAACATGCATGCTTTATAAAGTTTCCAGAATAATTTTTAATTTTATTTTTTTAATACAAAATTATATAGATGTAGTCAAACCATAGAAGATTCCCACATTTCCCAGAGTCGTTTTTCTGATTATTCTGACGTTGTCTTTGAACTTAAGGAAAGTCTCTTTAGCTGTTCAATCTTCCTGCATTGGGCTTCTTTGGACCCTGAATTCTCTGCTTCTTCCTGACCCCTCTCTTCTAGTCCCTCTGCAGCCTCTTATTAATGACTGGGGAGAAACTTTTTCCTTCAGGCTCACTTTTTCACATGCTCTATCAAGTATTCCTGATTAGCATCAGAAGACCTAAACTCTCTCCTTCTGCCCCTAGAACCCATTGCTTAATTCCACCTCTTTCAGACTTAAAATCAAATTTAAAAAATCCCAGGTGGTATCTTTGGTTTTATTTTCAGGGACTCTCTACTGAATGGATGTTCATCAGACATTAGCAATCCTCTCTTGTTAGTCCTCTCATAGGTGAAAGTATTTCCTTTTTCAGTTCTAGTAAACGTTATCATAGTACAGAGGTGTGGAATAATTGGGGTATAAAAAATTCCCCTTTCCTATGCAAAACAGGTTTTGAGAAGTATCACTGGTTTGTGTTCCTAAAGAATTTCCATGTCAAACTGAATTCTCAAGCTGTATAGAGCCAGAAGTCACAAGTTAAGGTAAACGTATTGTGGACTATCATTTTTAGGGAAAAACATACTCAACCAAGTAACTGTTGGAAAACTGGAACAGCAGAGGAGGTCAGTTAAACTGTGTCCTGTACAGTGTAGCTAAGTTAACATGCTCATAGGTGCCTTTTTTCCTTATTCTATTTGTCTTCTCTACTCATTTAATGTATCTTTTTTTGTAGTTGTTCCATTCTCTCTTTTCTTCCTTTTTTGATGTCAAGGTGACAGGTGTTACTCAAAGACTCAGATGGTCTTTCTCCCAGTGTAGCTGGAGAGAAGGGGCTTCTGAGTTCTGCAAAGCACCACAGAATGGTTGAAACTGGGGGGACCTCTGGATGTCTTCTTGTCCAACCCCTTGCTCAAGCAGAACCATCTAGGGCAGTCAGCTCGATGCCAGATTTCTGACGATATTACAGAATTCACCATAAAAAAAACACACCAGAAGGAAACTGGAGGTGTAAAAAGCTTTGAGACCAACTATTAGCTTTAAAATATTTTAGGTTTTTTTCCCTCAAAAAGGTCATGGTATACACTGCAGCTTGTGGAAATTCCACCTTTTCTCTCTTCCTTTTCTCATGTTAGTTAGTGGATTTCCCCAAATACATTTCTGAAATACAAAAGCAGAAGTGATGAGTGGACATTTGTGAAGAATTCTGACATAAATATGAAAAAAAGTTATTTCTTTAAAAAGACAGATGAGCTATTGTGTATTCGTCTCTGCGTTGTTTCCCCACAGGTTTGGACTTAAACTGATAATTCAAGTTAAAACAGAGCATTCACAGTATTTCACTGCAACTTAATAGAAAGTTATTACTCCTTCATCCTCACATCAGATGTGAACATTGTCATGTCACCAAACACTTTAATCCCAGAGTTGTTCTTTATTCTGTGGGAGTAGATTACATTTGTGCTGAGTTGGACTTTATGAAAAAATGTGGACATGATATCATTTTCATGTAAAGGTGATGGATATGGTAAACCAGGTCATATCGTGTCTGGTCTGTGGTAATTGGGCATGAACATGAAAGTCTCCCCTCAGGTCCTCAGACAAAGAAATCTATCTATGGTCACTGGGGATGCTCAAGGCTGCAGGGAATTATATTCTTCTTCACTTCTATTTCTTAGCCCAAAAGCATATGGTTTCCTTGCACAATATGTACCACATCTGGCAATCCATTTTTGAAATACTGTAGTGTGTGTCTGAGATAGAACTAGATGACTGAATTTTGATAACTTCTATTGAAGTAGAACAAATACTGTTGGACAACATTCCTGGGCACTGAAACCCAGTCCTCTGTGCTGCTAAAATCTTGTCACAGCCCAAGGCATGGTTTTGGTTCACACCTGCTAATATTCCCTAAATAAAACTTGGGCATAACTTGGCAATTAGTAGTAGCCAAAAGCAATTCCAATCAGTGTTTGCATGTTATCACTGTATTCTGGTGGATAAGAGGGTTTCACATCATGGATGCAAGCTGATCTATGCTATTTGACGTTGGTGCCAAAAAATGGTCCTTCACTCTTTTAATTCACTTATATAGGCATTTCTAAATCCTAGTACTGCAAAGCCAATCACAAATTCTTTGGATAAGTTTGACCCAGCAGAGTAAGATGACACTAGATAGTGATTTGTATCCTGTGGTTATGATGTTTTCGATGTGGTATGAGGAGTCTTAAAGCCAAACTGACTCTCTGACTGAATCACATCCAGACTAAGTTAAGAACATAGTTTGCTACCCAGTGTGGAAATACTTTTAACATTTCAAAACAGCAACTGTGTCTGAGGTGAGAAAATTGTGCTGATTCAGCTAACATAATATAGATGTACATTTAGTGGAACCAGTACCACCGCAGTATGCAAACCTTTCTGTTTTCCTTGAAATGTGTAATTTCCCCTTAATGGAGATGGATTTTTTATTGCATTCAGCCAGCTAAATTAAAGTGATTTCTTAATTAAGCTCGTTACATATTTATATAACGTATCTGACACATTCATTCTTGAAATGGACATCAGGCTAAGTGGTCATAACTGGTCTGTGTAGATTTAGTGAGGACTGAAACTAGACAAACTCACTGGTGGTTTTCCTTGTTCTTTTTGTAAAGGTGGTTGGTATACACACATAGTTCATACTACAGATGCCTTCTACTTCAGTTAGGGTTTAGGGGAAGCAGAGTGTTTCTCTCAGCCCAGCTTCTCCCTGCTCCCAGAAATGTTAAAAACAAGAAGCATTCAGATGTAGCTAAATCACAGAATCACAATAAATCTAACTATGCTCCAAAAATTCAGCTGTTCACTAATACTTTTATATTCTCTATGCAAAGCTCAAATAATGGTCAAAAAAAAAAAAAAATCAGTTTGGAAGATGTTCTGTGCAGGAGACTTTCTGCTTGCTTCCTACAGTGGACTGGAAGCATGAGTAAGAAAGGGAAGGAAGTGAGAAGACATTTTTTAAGAAAATAAGGGTAATGTGGCAATCCATCCATTCCTTATTTTCTTTCATGTAACCTGCAAATGTACAAAATGTATCTTCTTTCTGGTAGTAATTAACTATATATCAGACTCTGCCTCTTTTACTCATGGTAAATACTATCTTGTTCTGCTGTTAGGAGCAGTGTTTCTCAGTCAGTGACCAGAATAACCTGCAGCAACCTACGATCAGAATTGAGTCAGGTAGGATCTTCCTGCTCCTGGGGTAGCAGGTGCAAATCCCCATGCCATCTCCTCTCAAAAGGCACCAGAAACTTCTAGGCTAGTGGACCACTATGGTCATGTACATGCTTCGTGGTTAACAGACGGGACCCTTGACCAATGCATTACCTTGGTTGAGAGAAGTTTCTAGGCCATTACCATAAATGACCACAGCCCAGCTTCGACTTAGGATATAAATAGAGCCCACCAGAGAGCTACTTTTCGGTCAGTCTTCTTTGAAGGTGAAGGTTGTTCTGCTTGTTAGGGTGGGATTGTATGTGAGGAAATTTCGTCAAGGATTGATACACATTGCCTTATTGGTAAGCACTCTTCTGAGTACCTTTGAGAGTTGTCACATTTTATGAGTGGGAAGATGCACATTTTGAGTCATCACTGTAGAGTTTTGGGATCCCTTGAGTCTGAATCAGCTATGTAGTAATTGAGCTGCTAACGAGTATTTGAATCTCTGTTTTATGATGTTGTTGGAGTGCTGAATCATTTTTGATAAATCCCATTTCTAGTTGGTTCTCCACTAAACAGTTCTGCTTACAATAAAGTCTGTTGTGAGTTTAACACCAGCCTAAACTGATTTTTGGGTGCCTCTGTGACACCTGGATAGAAGTGATAAGTAGCAGAGGAAAAACTGATTTTAAGAGGTTAATCATATTAAAATGTTAAAGATTATGGCAAAAGGCAATCATTGGCCTCTGTTCAGTAAAACCATAAAGCACCACACCAGCCTGACCTAATGTAAGTCCTTTTCCTAGTGTGTAGAGTTGTGGGTTTTTTTATTTCTGATCCAGCTTACAATGGTTGTTTAACTCTGTAAAGTTTATCCTTTAAGTGCTTGGTGCTCAGTCCAAACCAGTATATAAAAAATATTACAGTAGAGCTGACAAAAAAACTTTTTTCTGGAAATGGAAGATGCCCCACTGAATTTAATTTTAAAAGGAATTTTGCTGGGCTACAGGGAAGAGACAACAGTTGTGAAGGGGAGAGGGAAAGAAAAAGCCATCCTGTGGGGAAGTAATAAAAATCAGAATAATTTGTGTTTTGCAAGAAGTGATAAAAGAATAACAAAGAGACAAGCAGAAGTAAAACTACCCTATTCACATGTTAACTTACATTAGTTAGTGTCTGCTCAGTTTGTGAGAGAGACTGCCATCAGGCAGACACATTAAAAAAGAGGACCAGATCCTCTTTAAAACAGCAGCATCCCTGTCCAGAAGAGAAAATCCACTCTGCTCACATCAGAAGCTGAAAGGCCAACTCTAGAATCAAAGTTACGATGTAAAGGATGGTAAGAATTATTAAAATAATGTTGCCATGATATATCAACATCATTTTCTTAAGTAATACAATGCAAACAGGAGAAATGAAAACATCATAAAAACAATGAAAAAAAATGCAGAAAACAATCCTGATGTTAAACTGAATGTGGCATATCAAAACATGCTTTACGCTTTGCTTTAAAGACAGCAATGCTATACTTCCAGGACCAGGTGAAAGGCAAAGAGTGAGAGAGGTACTTACTGGTGCTTGGCATGATTGCTAAAGGCTGAAAACACTACAGCTTTGGACCCTTCTCTGTGAGTTATCTGAGCCCCTGTGTGTCACCGCACCTTGGGTACCAGAACAGAGAGTCAGAAGGTCACAAAAATGCATTGTAACCTTTTTTACAGGCAATGCAGACGGAAATACTATCCTGTTCCATTTTAAAATGAAAGTTTTCTAGCCAAGATGTGTCAGTTGACCTAAAAAAGTTAGTTTGAAAGACTTCTAAAAATCCCTATTAGATAATTGTATCTTCTGGCTAATAGAAATAAAACATGTTCACTTCACATATAAAACATATTAACTTTCTTGCCTTTGGTCTGTGTATTTTATGTATTAAATGTACCATATCTGTAGGCATCTTGGACTGTTATTCAAAATTCCCATCAGTAAAAGTAACTGCTTTGGGAGTACTTACTGCTCAGGTGAACTAACGTTTTTCTCCCAACATTCAAATGGAGATGCAGACTGATGTCCATTTTGTGTGTGTGTGTATCTAACTTTCATTGACATAGTATTCCATGGAACAGGGGAAAAAAAAAGGGCTAACAACAAAACTGTGTCCAAAGATACAGCCTCGTATCTGTGTTTACACAGGACTGGATGTTCTCTTCATATGGTACTTCATATAATAAAAATGTGGGCATGTGCTTAGCTTTAGGAATGAAAATATTTCTCTTCAAGTAGGAATTTTCAACCACTCAAAGTTAAGCATTTGTTTAAATGCTCTAATGGATGAGGGCCATCGTGATGTTTTCTCGAAAGCACCTTTTGGTGCAGACTTAATTCTAAAGGCCTTATTTCAGAGCAGGAATGTGGAAGTTTTCTCCTACAATCAATTGGTAGTGAATTTCCCCTGGTGAATCTCTGACCTATTGAAAATTGTGGCTGGTGCTACAAACTGAGCTGCTTCAGTTTTTCATTTCATATTCCTAGGACTGGATAAGTAAAATGGCAAAGTAGGGAAAATAGAAATCCCACTGCTCTGTTTTAGCCCGGTTCTCTGTGTCATTGAATTTAAGATAATTCTGTAATTGAAGGAAATGGAATTTGCAAGGTAAATATGTACGAAGTCTGAGCACATTTCACCATTTCAACAGTTGTTTGTAAGCTTGCCATCAGTAAGTAAAACAATTGTCAAATCATCTTGTGTACCTTCTTCACAAAAATCAATATTAGGAGACAGTTGAGAAAAGGTGTGCAGATCTTCTTCTTACCTTGCACACTGCCATACTGCAGAGGTATTACCAACAAGTGGATTGGTGTTGGAGCTGATAACAGTTAAGTACCAGAAAGAATCCAGTTTGAGTCTCAGGTCCCTGCCTGAATTTGCAGAGCTGGTGGATAAAAAATCCTTTGCCAGCAAATGTGCTATGGCTGTTGCTAAGACTAAAACGGGAATCTATGAAATAAGCTCTGACTCCTCACAACAATATTATAATACTGACAGTGTTCACAGAGCATGTGAGAGAAAACTCGTTTCCTGTGAATGTTCATGCAAGCAGAGTGTTGGGGAAAAGAGGTATCAGCATAAAGAAGCTAATTAATTTTTTAAATTTAAATGAATATTTGCAGGTCCATTTTCTCCCAGCATTTTCACAGCTCTGAATAACACTATTCTAATGACGAGGTTTCACATTTTTATGCTCTGGTAATTGATCTCTCCAGTACACATGTTGCAACAGAAAAGTTCCCTGTGGATTATTTCCTACCTGTTATATCTATTTCTGGAACCTGAAAAAAACCCATCCATTAAGCATTTCTTTTAGGAGTGGAAGCTTTGAATTTTGTCACTACCTTTTAATGATCTGTCCTTTGGAGAAAGAGGCTTTGGAAGAGGGCCATTATAAAATACAGTACAAAATACAATCCCAGCTTGTTCTACAGATTGGAATGGGGGACTCTGTTAGAAGCAACCTGTTGTCAGGTTTTACTGTTCATCTGTTTTAGCATATATTGACATTTTTTCACAGTCCCTGGCACCGAAACTGTCATGAAGCCGAAGCAGAAGCAATCTCAGGTTTGAGGTGGTCCATTACTGTGATGGCAAGTAGGTGGGGAGACTAGGCAAACAGCTCCATGGAGGCTGACAACTAATTCATAGCAGCAAAGCTACAGATTATCGTATAAAATAAAGCAAAAAAAAAAAAAAAAACTGAACATTAAAAGAGTGAAACAAATTCTAAATAAAGTGAACCATGAGAACATGGCTAGGTCAGCAGGTTCATTTTTTTTTTAGTCAACTTTAGTGGGATTTGGACTTGATGGCAGAGGGTAAACACAGAGAACTCTGAATTGAGATGATCAGAATTTATTTAATAGATATCTGCATCTAAGTGCCATAACTAATGAGCATGGTAGAGTCTGGAAGGCTGGAAGACAGAGACCAGTAACCAGACTGCCAGACTTGCAAAGGAAACCTTTGACTGCAAAGTGTTAGAGCATTGCTGAAAGTTTGCCTGGATGGAGCAGGATGCTCTTGAGAGGATTCACTTATCTATATGTCAACCAAATACACAGAACTGTTACTACAAGTGGCAAATTCTGGTTTTGTACCTCTCGTTGATGAATGGCCTTTGATACTGGATTTGTCCTTAAGTGACTTGCCTAGCTTAAACTGACTCCATCACCAGGCCTTTCCACTTTCCAGGAAAGCTATTCCATAGTAAAAGAGAAGTGACTGCTGTGTTTCTTAATGTTACCTGGCGTCTGTCCTAAAATACAAAGTAATATTGAACACAGAACGTAAATGTAGCACTAGCCCTATTTTAATAAGGTGCATCTTTGGCCTGTTTAGCTCTTGTGAAAGGGAAGGCAGGTCTTCAGGAAACACCTTGCAAATTCTTTAAAATTTTCTGAAGTATTTTGCCTTATTTTGCATTATTTTTCCCACTAATGACTGGTTTACTTGAGCACCAGGAACAGCAATAATCTGCTAGTTAGAATCTACTAATCTCAATATTAACTTTCGAGTTAAATTTGATATATTTTGAAGCTATTTACCATTACTCACTTCCCAGGTAGTAGTCAGTCATTTTACATTGGTAGTGATAATATACAGAAAAACAACTTTCATTTTCTGGAAGGATTTTTACGAAAGTGTCTTTTAAATGGAAGATGTCATATTAGGTAATTTGTATTGACAGCATTTGGTCAGCTAGTATTAGCCTAATTAATGTCTACTTGTGGGTGTTTGAGTCTGTATGTCTACTTCAAGTAACCTTTGCACATCCAGTGACATTCCTACAGTCTAGATGTGCTCATATCCTTGTAAAAGAGAGAGGCCTAGAGAATGATCCCCTGTAGCTGTTTCCAGCATTCCCTGATCCCATTGTTAACCTCCATGGGCAGGTTATAAGAAGACCATCTCCTTCACTGGAGAGCTGAGATGACCTTTTGCCCCTTCTGCTCATAGGTGTAGCAAGCCTGTTTCAGCACTCAACCTCCATGCCCATGAGAGGCACTGTGACTGTCACAAGCATGATATGTCTTGACATTTGTTTCTTAATATAGCTCAGTCTTGTAGGAACCTGACATGTGGCTTGCTGTGCTAAATAGACCGCATTTCCTTCAAACACTTTCATTTCTGTAATCCTAAGTGTGCCATGTACTGCCCTCAAGGAAGCTTACCTATATTGCTTTGCTTCAAATTGAACTGTGGCAAATCGAGCTGTGGCAAAATGCCTTCCAGACGAGAGGCTTCAGTGAGGGTTATGTTAGAGGTGTAGGTTTGTGGAAGAGCTGCTTCTTAAAGGATGTGCAGTTAGGCCTTTCAGTGGCTGCTTCAAAGCTGGGAAACATTCTCAATAATGGGGAGAAGGGAATACCATGCAGGAAATGTTGTGTGATCTGGATAGCAAGTGGGATGGAGATTAGAGTTATGGTAGATGGGGTCATGCACTGAAGGGATGCTAAGGGTCTGGGATGTTGTCAGTGGTAAATAAGGGAAGAAGAGAAACTGAGGGCAAGAGCCAGCTGTGGGATGGCTATAAAATAGCACTGGGAAAGAAACAAAGGGAATTCTAGAACAAAAACTGGAGAAGGCTTGTGAGTAGTGGTAAGAAAGTATGACTTCACTGTGCAGGACCCTGGGGATGTCTTAATCTAAATATTGTATACAGTTTTAGTCAGCCAGGTTTTGGCAGGATAAATTGAATGTGGAATGATTACAAAGAGGAGATAGTTTAGCAGACAAGTGGAATACTCATGTTACAATCGAAGTCTATAAAAACATTGCTTCTCTGAATCTCGTCATCAGTAGATCAAAGTAGGTAAAGGACAATGAGGGATAAAGAAAAATTCAAGGTAAATGACAATGCTGGCACAAAACCAAGTACGTATAAAAACGCAAGAATTCCTTGCAGTCTGTTGGAGAAGTAGCTGAGCTGATCCTGACAGCACCACACACGAAATTAGGAAGAGGTTGGCTCAAACCGACAACCTGGGTGTCTTCACAACACATCTACAAGCACTGTGGAGTTCCTTCCCATGGGTTGTTGTGAATAAAACAGTTTTCATGAGCTCAAGAATCAGTCAAATTAATACATGGAAGAACAAAGCCCAATGTGGTCTATTAAATCCCAAAACATGGCTTCCAGCTAAGGAAATCCCTGAGCTAGGAACGAGTTAGAAAATCCTTGAGCTAGGAAGCTGCAATCTTTTTTGGGGGCTGTTGGCACATGCTTCCCCATTGTTATTTGCTCCCATGAACGTTCGTTGTTGATCGCAGTTAAAGGCAGAACACAGGTTAGACATAGTTCTATTATGAGCCTGAATAGCCAATCCTATGTTTCTATGTAGCTTCAGACCAGCCAGCTCAGTTCTTGGAAGTGCTCTCACCACGTACTAAAAGCTCGTTGTAGGCTAAGCCACTGTTTGCTTGACAAAATATGCGGAAAGCACACAGGTCACAAAATGAAAATATTAGACATCCATTAACATCAGCTAAAACATTAAATATTTTTGATACATTTTCCCATAAAGCAAAAACTAACCAAAGAAATAATGAACTAAAAAATCCCCAGAAAACACAGAAAAAACCAACAAGAACAAAAATAACACCACAAAAAAACCCCAAACCCCAACTTTTTTGTTTCTATTCAATATAAGCACAGGGGGTTTTTGGCATAAGCAGTTTCTTTCCTGCATGTACTGTCCAAAAAACAGAAATAGCCATCAACATGCTAGACAGTGACTTTAGTGTGGAAGCACACCCTGTTTTAAAAGGTGTATAATAAGAGAAAGCAGCAGCCTTTGTCATTTGAGGAAGTGTAGTTCAGAGGGCATCAGAGATGCAGTGGAATAAAAAAGATGAAGCGGTGTATTAGACCTTAATAATGAAATTGCCAGTTTTCAAGGACAGAAAATGGAGAGCTGTAACAGAAATTGTTTTGGTGCCTTTGCTACAGAAGTGACCGCTGCAACACAATAAATGAGCAGATTGGTAGATGAGACTTGCGGATGTGAAAGGGTATCTAAGAGTCAGTTCAGTAACAGAAGCAGGTGATCAATCTCTATGTAACAAATCCTCCTTGTCTCCTCCCCTAGGGGACACATATCCATTTCTGTATAACCTGTAGTTGTTGTTCAAGAATAGAGAACAGAAGTGAATCGTGGAGGAGTCAGTAGGTTTTTAGATGTTTCCCTTTTTTTCTTCTCTCTCTTTTTTTTTTTTTCCTTCCTCCTAAGGCAAGGGGCTATTTATTGCTATTCCACATCAAAGTGAGACAGTCAGATTTCTGCCTCCAAAGTATTCTGCCTCCAGCAGTGAATGGCTAATACTAGCTACACCTAGTAGAAAAGATGTTTTACATGAACAATTACAGAGTAACCTGTTTCCAGAAAAAAAATTCCTTTTTACTGTCTGTGCTTGGAAATTTTTTTTCTGTGACTTTATATTATCCTTCACTGTTACAATTCTAGATATTCTAGTTAGTTATTAAATGTTGTCTTCCATTTTGGAAATTTCTTTTGATTACAGATGTTTCACTGCTCAGTGCATGGGCGCTTTCCACTGTACGTGATAAGAAGAGGAAAATTCTGATTGCCCTTCTGCTCTCTGCTGCCTCAGCCTCTGTCTACTCCTATCAGGCTTTATCTTTTTATCTCTTCTCAGAGAGTCCTGAACTTCACACCTCCGCATGTTCATTTTTCTATACCCTAACACTGATAATGACTTGCCTACAACTGCAATAATATTTCTGGAGTGAGGAGACCATTGCTTTGCAGAGTTAAGTCCAAGTGAAATAATGTCCCATCTTAATGCAGTAGCATTGTAATTTTTTTTTTTTTTTCACCATTTTTCTCCTTTGTTTGTTTTGTAAATCCTAATGCTTTGCATGTTTAGCTGACTGGCACTATTCACAGACCAAAGATCTTCCCTGAACTTGCCAATGGTCAAGCTCAAGTCCATTTTATGACTTGAGGCAGTGGGTGTTAAATTCTTTGGCTGCCATTGAACTGTGAGACCTGAGATCATGCCAGCTGCACCCTGACTGTGTACGAGGACCACTGTCCTCTTCCAGAAGGAAACCTGAGAGTCACGGACCTAGGTCTGAGGCTGGGTGGAGAGAGCACTTCAGGCAACATCACACAACCCAGGAGGTGGCCAAGCAGCAGGAGGGGCTCCAGTTCTGGTATCACCAAGTCCTGGCTTCTGTTCTGCAGAAGGATACCACCTGCCTGAACTCAAGCTGCCTCTTGAATCTTCCTACCTACAGGGCTTTGCAAAGTTAGGAGAGAGAATATGAAAGGAAAATGGAAACAGGAGGATATAGGTGTTTGTGACAGATCTTGCTGAACAGGGCAGTACCCATCATAGGCAGTGTCAGTCCCGATGGATTACATAAGGTTTACAACAGAATTTGTTGTCTTAACTGTAGATGTCATTACTTGTTCCTCATGTTCCTACCACAAAAAATGGAAAAGGAATTACAAGATAAATTTGAACACATATATTAACAAATTTATTAATTGCTTTGATTTTGATAGTTGACTGCTTTTAACTTTGCTTGATTCATTTAAAATACTTTATTTGGAGATTTTTTCATCAGTAAACTCCCTTTAAGATAACAAGTTCTTCAGAGAGAGTACTTTCTTTATCAAGCTACTATGGTTACTGAATATTCTGATGATGACTTAGTATCTTGAGAAGGTAAAAACTATTTTTATTCTGAAAAATTCAAGATGTCATATTTTTTCTTAATTAAATTATGTTTATTTACTAACAATTGCTTAAACTGTTAACTTTTCAACTGGTGGTATTTTTCTTTCAGTAAATATTTTTAATAAACATGTCCAGATTTCAGTAAAGAAACTAGTTTTCAATTAAGGACACTCCCTGCTCCTGGGTTCTCCATTAAAATAATTTTCTTTTTTATATGACACGTTTTGTTGCAATTACTTTTGAATAAATATATATTTGAAGTGGAACCCATGTTGTCTGACCTGCAAATAGTAAGGGGGAAAAGCTTGTGGATTTTTTTTTCTCCTTTTTTTCAACATCTATGATGGTTTCCACTCATAGTGTGTCACATAATCTCTCTGGAGAGCGATATAGGATGGTGTCTTTTTTTACATCATTTGGAAAATCATCCATGATTAGGCTCATATTCAACTAGCATTTATTTTTACTTATGCTAAGAAATTGTGTAAGGGGATCTTAAATAATAAGAAAAAAAGTCACATAATAAGAAAAGTCACATAATTTTTCTGGGACTACTCTAAACTTGTTTCACCTGTGAAAAACAAATCTTAAACACCAACATTTGTTTGGTCTATATCTATTGGCTCAGAGAACAGCTACCAAAATTACATATAAATATGAAAATAATATATTAGGCTTAGAACATAAATTGCCTCATTCTGTGCCTGGTCTGTGATCCTGCTTCCTCTAGCCTGTTGTGCTTCTCTGAATGTATTCGTTTTTGGAACAGTTAATTACCATACCAACTTCTCGTTTAAAACATAAGAGATTTCAAACCAAATAAGTTCCATCTTCAGGCATTAGCAGCAAAGAGCATCTGGGTAGCAAAGCCAAACTAGAGATATGCAGCAGCACAAATCCAAGCCACATTCCTTTGAGAAAAATTACTTGATTCTTCTCTCCTGTCTCCGATGTGAGCACTGCAGCCGTATTGTGCCTTGCAGTGCGGATGTGTGACACAGTGCAAAGGTTGACACAATGCTGGGAAAACAGAAGAAAAGTGAATGGGACTGTGAAACTCCCTCTTTTGGCTCAGTGGGGAGTCTTCAGAGTTTACTTCAGCAGAGAGGAACTCTTTTTCAGTTTTCCTTAAACAAAGCAACACAGAGAGCAAAACTGCCCCCTCTCCTTTTGTTTGTGTCTTTTTTTTTTTTCCACTTTAATCACTCTGTTAGTATGAAGGTTGTATGGTTTCTCACCCTGAGAGTATAAACAAAGCTGGTACTCTCCTTGCTTCCTACAAGATTTCTAGCAATTCTCTAATCTTTTCTATTAATGTCCGTGTCTCTCAGTCCGTTATTCAGCTGCTCCCACAAACCACACGTGCGCAAACACATATACACATTCAGTAGATAATTTCTCTGCTGCAAATTATAGAAGTAATTAAAAGCTACAGGAGTCTTAGTTTCTCTGTCCAAATAGCTGTAGGCACATTCATAATTTGTATCTACACCCTTTTATGGCAATGACATTTTATTTCACCCTCACATTTCTAGTATCTAAGTCCCTAAATTGCCTTACTACTAATCTTCAGTACCTATTATCATAGATAAGAGGTCTTTTGTGTCTTGAGAGGCATATACAGCAGTCTCAAAGGATACTTATATTGGTAGGACTTTTTATTAGTGTCCCTTTTTGTTTTTTTAAAACATGCAATTATAAAATGTAATCTCTTATATCTTGAAAAAAAAAAGGTCTAGCTTGGAAAAGTATTTTGACAACACTGTCATGAATGGTCATCCTTGTTCAATGCAAGTAGGAACACAGAGCTTTAAAAATTCCTAACCTCAGTAAACCCTAACCCAGTTTACTGAGCATTGTTCATTTAGCCAAGTGAAGGAATTGTCTCATCATTACAGAAGGTGTTGGTCTGTTGACTCATCAAGAATTAGCCATGATCCTAGCCCTAAAACCCTGGGAACTCAGGTGAGCAGCCTTAAGCTGCTTTCCTCAGAGAGCAAGGAAGACATGTCTACTACAGATCACTATTTGGTCTAAAACATGACTTCATTAGCTACTTACAGGGTAGCTGCCAAATGCTCCACAAGTTGAAAATCATCCACATAAGAATGGTGCTAATAGAAATGAAAAAAATTACAATCACCACTTTATGTGATAGTGATCTAAACAGATTACATTACTGTTAAAAATGGAAAGAAAGAGAGAAAGAAAGAGAATGAATTTGGGAGAAACCAATGCATACACCAGGTCTCATGTAAAGCCAAGTCAAATCAATGTACAAGTCCTATGCCCATCCCCTGCAGTTTCTTCAACCTTATAACTAGTTGCATTATCACATTATCATTTTCCTCTCTTCCCCTTCTTTTTTTGTCCCACTCTTTCTTTTATTCTTGCCTCATATCATAAGTGGAAGTTCGTAGAGACAGGACTATAATCTCCATTATAATAGGTCTATTTAGTGTTGCCGCTGAAGAAATTATAAACTTTTATGGGATCAGAGTTACTGTCTCCAGACCTGTTACATCAATTCACTTCAGACTCTCTTCATAAAGGGAAGATCAAGCAGAAGTCAGTGGACGATGCAGGCACTTGGAGACCTTCTTGTTTATGAAGACATTGCTGCAGGAATAGCTCTGCTAGGAACTTACATTGCAGGTCCACTCTTTTCACTGTATGTCTGCATGCTTATGGGAATTCAGGGTGGCAGGTGAACTACTTTTCTATTCAACCCAAAAGGTCTATCACAGTTATGGTTTAAACCAAACTGTCATCTTCTTGTTAGCATTTAGCATCACACATTGCAGGTTACATAAGAAATATGTCAAACCAAGAGAACTAAAGCAGCTTGATAGAGGAGCAAAGTTAGACTTTATGACTTACAAGCAGTAGCAGTCAATATGGCTTGCAAATAGACAAGATTTCACTTAAAACAGCCCACAGCTGTGAAAGACAGCTTACAGAAGAAGGAAGACATCCCAATTTACGAGACAAGGTCGTGGGAAGGAAAAACAGACACCAGAAAAGTGGTAAAAGAACTTGGCCCTCTTGCAGATAATGCTTATCCATGTGTTCATCTTCAAGTATATTTCTAGTTCCATGAAGCATCTCAAGACTCTCCACGTGATGCACACTCAAGTGCTTGACTGTCTCAGAGTGCTCATGGCAATAAGCAAAGGGTCTCCTTGATGCTGCTGCTGAAGTATCACTGGAAGATTTTGGGTAAAGTAAGAACTTATTTGACAAATTTTCCTATCCTTAAAATGTTTAATTTCACCAAGGTATTGCTCAGTTTGTTTCTCTTTAGCTCTGAATAAAACTGGCTATGGGCTATGTGTGGTCACAAAAGATGTAGAGATACAGGGGTGAGTGATGGGCTTGATTGTGTGTACTATCTGATTGTTAGCATGCTTCCTGGCAGTTTTGATCTGTATTGAGCAGCACTCTGACAGGTAGTGCTCAGGCATGATCAGGAGACAGATCTAAGTGTAATATTTTCCAAATGGACAGTGAGATGCAGGGGAGAGGGGGAGCATCATATGAATAGAGCAGCCATGCCATACCATCACCCTGATCAGCCAGCAGACAGTTCTCCAATCTATTTACTAGTGTATTTGTAGACAAAGCCTACTCTGAGGGTGCAGGGCATTGCATGAGTTTACCCGTCAGGTCATTTGAAGAGATTGCCTGTCCATCAGAGCAGCTGGGGCACAGTGAAACCAAAACCCTTGGCATGGAGCTGGCTCTACTGCTACCCTTTGTATGCCACTCCACACCAGCTCAGGCTCCCTGTCATCCTTGCCTCCTCTTTCCCACTCTCCAGTGGGACAGGAAACTAATTTGGCTGTAATTAGAGAGGCAGAGATGGTACCAGGGTACTGTCTCTAAACATACCAGCTGCTGTAAACCTTGGAGTTTTTGTCGATGTCTCCAAAACGGCTCTGGTAACTGTGCAGTGGAAACGGAAAGAGACATGAGAGATACTGAGTTCTCAAGTTGTTACTATTAAGTTGGTGCGACTTCCCCTCAGCAACCCCCCTGTGCCGTTTTTTTTTTCGTTTTTTTTTTAGTTTTTTATTATGTATTCAGTATATTCCCAAGTTTCCAACAGCTTTCCTCTGAGCTACAGGAACACATTAAACTGAGCTTATTGAAAGGTAACCTTAAAATAAAAAAGAACAAACATTTGTCTTGGTTTGAAAAAGGGTGGAATGATTCATCGGGAAAGAAAATATGTGGCAACAAGTGAGGTCTTTCTAAGACATTTGGGGTTTGTAAACAATGAGATAAAGAAATCAGAAAGCAAAGACAAAGCTTTTCCCAGCTTTGAAAGCCCATTTATTTCACTGGGTGTGGGTCCTGCTCCATCCCCCTATTCCTTGTATCCTCTGTATTTCTGAGGAACAAGAGTTCATGCAACATTCAGAGTTCACAAACTGAAAAATTTGTGTTTAAAAAGGATACTTTCTCAAACAGAAAACAAAATAAAAAGCATCTATGTTTTTAACTCAAATAACAAAGATCTTTATATCTTCAAGAGTGAACTCCACATATTAAGTATATAATGAAAGATCAAGTTAAGAATTGTAGGTGTCTTAAGGCAAGAAAGCTTTATTTTCTTCTGATAATGTTAATTATTTTGCTCTTGTCTACATTCCCCAGGTATATAATGGATCCAAAAGTTATTTTCCTGATATACTGTTATTGCAAGTAGATTATGAAATCTTGTCTGGAAAGTAAAGAATGTGTGATATGCATAGCTTACTCCTACTGCACATACATCCTAGAAAGCTTGTGTATACTGGTATATCTCCTGGTATATACAGTTAAAATGTAACTTACTGTGACAGAAAAAAACACATTAAAACTCACTCTCTACCTTGGTTATAAGCATACTATACTTTCTTTCTGTGAAAACGTAAGCAATAGAAAAAGGTAGCATTTTAGTATCCCATATTGGTCATACCCAAGTAGCAGAAATATTACTTTCCTCTCCCCTACTAATGATGATTCATTCACCCATTTCAAGTGCGTATACAAAATTGCAGGAAATTTAGTATGTTCTTGATTTGTCAGTCTGTTTAAATACAAACTACTTTATTTATCCATCCATACAGCCATCCATTCTGCTTTATTTCTTTTGAACTTCTTAGTTGCTATTTCATGTCACTTCCAAAAACAGGGAAGATACAAAAGGACATTTTTTTTCTGTTTATAAAGCATCTCCAGAAAAGCCTTCTACTAGAATTTAATTTCAGGTGTAGATCTAACAATCTACAAAGCTCAGTCAGAGATTCATAAGCATTAGAGTTCTTGTTTTTGATGGGGTTTGGGGTCAGATTCAGCTAATACGAAGGGAACTTTACTTCTGGGAGTGAGCTTCTTAAATCATTTGGCCTCTTTCCCTAACTAACAGCTACTTTCATGACCAACTACTGCATTATCTAGCTGTAAAGATCTACCATGACCATGTTGATATGGTGCACTCAGACCTTGTAAATCACAGTGTTAACCTGCTAAACTCACTGATTAGCCAGGGACTGGTGTAGGATATAAAGCAAGCTGGTAGTTCAACTGAAGGGCAACTGATAAAGACGGAATGAATAGAGAAATTTTGGCCTGGGTTACTTAATTTCTTGCCAATCTTCTGTTGGTGTGATATTGCCTCTCTGTCCCAGAAGCTTTGCTTTAAGCTGGTGGGAGAACACTCAAGCAACTTTTTAACCTCATTTGAGGAGAACTGGGGGAGTGGATAAACTGGAATGAAAAAATGTTTTGGAGAACATCAAGAATGCTTCTAAAAATACCTGTTTCCTAGAACCACTATCTCTTTTGTTTGATAGATGCTCTAACACAGCAGTGTAAGTGCTCACATTTTCCTTTGGGTAATTACTATCAGGAGACTAAAATCTACATGGAAAGAAAATTTCAGTTTCTGAAACAGGTATCCTTGTCTGTGGTGATCTGCCAGCATGTCACATCTCTTAGCAAGGATAATTAAAAATGAACAAAAACATTCTAGATGCACAACTAAGTTCCATGGTTATTTATCTGTTTAGATTTAAAAAGGCCCGTATTTTACATGTACTCCTAGTTCTAATGAGGATGTGGGTTAGCAAATGACACTAAAAAAAAGAAATAAAATGGAGATTATTTATGTTTCCTTTACATGTTTCTGCACTCCTTGTAGCTAAATAACTAAAGATCAAATCACAAAATAACAACAACAACAAAACAAGAGAAAAAGAAGACATGACAGTAAATACAAGATGTATTTTAAATGCTTTTTTTAATCAGGGAGAAGCTGGAAGCACAGGACATTTCATTAGATTTTAAGAGATTTCTAGTATGATTTCTCAAATCCATAAGGTATGGCTAAAATTCTACACACCAGAGGGTTTTCGTGTCTTGTGGTTTATCTGACTAGGTATTCTAACAGTCTGTGATGGAGATGCACCAACCACAGGGATGAGTCAAACAGAGAAAAATTAATTCATCATTAACTAAGATGAATTCACTTGAGACTTCTTATCAATCAAGAAGGGCTAAAATTTGACATTGTTGCCAAAGATAAAATATGCAGAAGTAGGCATGAGAATAATGCCCGTATTTTGCTGGCTCTAGAAACCTGTTACAGAAGAACTAAACCTCTGTGCAAAGGATTTCAGATGCAGTCAGTTGGGAACAGCAATAAAACTGTAAACCACTGCTCATTATTGAGGGGTAAAATCCAAACAGAATTAACATCTGGAAATCCCCTGACTTTTTAACAGCTCTTTCCATTTTTTAGTCAAAATTCATTTCGTACAGTTGATATAGAATGGAGCAGCCAAGATAGCTAGGCTTTAAAAGCATTCATTAGTGTGTCAGAAAGATGAAGTTCAGCTTTAGTCTGTAGCATTAAGCCACACCATCCTTGGCTTTTTGTTCACAAAAGCTGTAAGGTGTACATCTCTTGTGTCCTGCAACCTTTTAAAGAACTATATTCTTTGAAGTGTTACGGCATACAAATCTCAGGATCACAGCTATTCTAAGGAGAACAAGATCACCCCATTACCTCTACCCACAAGGAAAGGTTATTATTTTAGCATTTACTTTGCCCCAAATTGCAGCAAACATTGGAAGATTTAATGTGGAGAATAAAAGAGAGAAAGAGAGAAAGAGAGAGAGAAAGAAAGAGAAAGAAGGAAAGGAAGAAAGAAAGAGAAAATATTCAGAGATGTTGACATGAACTATTTTGAGCTAAGCAAAACACTGTACTGTTTCCAAATGGAATCGTTACTTTAAGTTATTCAGTCAATTGTGGTTCAATTTTGGTGAATAGAAATGGAGATGAGAGATTGTGGTAGAGAAAGGGAAGTGAAGTTGAAGAGGATGTGATGATGACCAGGTAGGAAAATGCCACCTGGGTCCACAAATTTTGGTGACTGTAACAACTTGTTTTTTTACCCAGTTTCCAGGTTACCTTTATTCATAGCTAATTTATATCCATTTGGTCTTGGGACAACTTCATCTATTGGTTTAAATTTATTTGTTTCCAGACCTGCTGTTTGCCCAGTCTTGTCACACAAGAACAATTTTCCCTTAGCTGAGTGTGTCTTCCTATTTCATGTGACCAGCTAAGCCTTGCTACCTTTGTCATTTCTCGTAACATAAGTTCTTCCCTTACCTGATGGTATCCCACCTGTACATCTGCTCCCATATTGAACAGGAGAGACTATGACAGATTAGAACCACCAGTTTTTTCTCTTTCTTTATATCCCAGTGGTTATCTGCTCCATACAGTGCTCTCAAGGTTCACCCAGCATAGCAGAGGAGACATTTTGCACCGTTTAATGATATGATTTACTACTTATCAGTGCTCCCTGAAAATTACTACAGACACTGAGCTGAATTCACTGCATCAGTGCAATTTCTAGTTGGTCTCAAAGTCTGGGGCTTAGAGCCTCAGCTGACATGTAAGTTCATGGTTTCCAGAAAGACTAAGGGTGACCAACAGAAATTATGCACTAACATCCTCTGCCTGGCACAAAAAAACCCAAATAACCTCTTTGACCTTTTCATTGTCTTAAAGCTCGTATTTCTTACCCAATTTCATTGAATCAACATTCAGGCTGGAGTGACTACTGCCTGTCAACAAATTACTTTAAACACTTTTTTAAAAATTACTTTCTTATTGCTTCTTGGTGTGTGGGTCCACAACAGAGTACAGTTTATGTGCAAGTGTATACCTACATTTGGAGGTAAGCCAGACAGTGCTGGGCTTCACGCTCCTCTGTCTAGACTGTCTCGGGTCCCCAAGCTGACCAGCTAACACAGGAGCCTCTAAATTAACCTTAAGTAATTTCTGTGATCATGGAGTTGTCATGCCCAGCATTAGAAGGTCAAGAAAGGCCTGGGAGAACTTAAAGATCAGTACCTTCCAGTTGTCTGCTTCTCAGTAGTATGTAGCTTACCAAATAGCATAGCTTGATGCTTTTAACTTTAAAAAACATCTTAAACTGCCTTGTTTTGACATGTGAATACTTCTTGATTTCTGAAAACCAGACTTAACAGTGTGAATTTTGGTGCTGCCAGCTGTCCTCAACACCTTCTGTTACTGAATGGATGTAAAAAAGCAGCTGAGGCTCAGGCCTGAGCAGGTCCTTGCACTGGACATCCCTTTCTCAGAGGAATGCAAAAAAAAGCCCTGACAGTGACTTCTCAGGTATTTTTGTAGCTCAGATTAACTAAAAGTCACTAGATTTTTATAGATGGTGACGTTGAGTTTCTGCAGCTACGCTTACACAGAAAGACAATTTAAAAAAATTATTTTTATTTTATTTTATTTCCTTTTTTTTTTTTTTTTTTATTCAGAGAAGGTGCACTTAAACTTGTATGTAAACCTGGAGTGAAAAAACAGCTGATTGGCTCGTGTGTTTACTCCTATGGCAAAGAAAAATCCACAGCTGGCCCAGGGAAGTCCAATCACCTTTGTTGCCCCCACACATAGGGGATAAATAGTATAATCCCAGTAGGAAGTAGATATAACAAGACAGAAGTTGCACTCTAGTAATTCCTGACTGCTTCTTTGCTCATGACCTTCTTTGTCATGGTTCAAAACATATCTGATGTTGCTCACACAGTAGAGAGTTCTTCATAGAGAAAACCCTCACTGATGTAGATGGCACAGCAATTAGAGATGCCACTTATGTAAAAATACTCCGCAAGTATGTTTATTAAAATTATTTGTGAGAAAATGGCATAAGTCTTCAAGACCATGTAAAGAAGCTTTCTTATTTCCTGTTTCATTTCACTGTTAACTTACGGTAAGAATTCCTATGGCCAAATAATTTGGCCTGTCCAAAACTCCTGTATAAGAGGATAGTCCAGACTTCAGTGCTATACGTGTACTGTGTGTATAGTTAGGCACTTCCACAAATGCTTACAGCAGCTCTGTTAAACAATGTTAAATATTATGCAAGGCCATATAGCACATCGATAATTTTCCTCTAGCTGCCAACACCCAAGTATAATGCATATGCAAAAGACAGAATATTTGCTTCATAAAAGCCATGAGATAAATTTTAATTCATATTTCCTAGTGATATGAATAAGTGAAGGTGATTAAAGAAAGTTCCTTAAGAAAGAAAACAAAGAAAACCAACCAACCAAACAAAAACAAAACCCCCAAACCCCAAACAACAATGAACCAAACAACCAAACAAAACAATTAAAAAAAAGACTACCCAAAAAGAGAGATCCTTACCTTTTTTTGGCTTTTGATAAAATTAAAGAATGTGGGTGCACAGACAGATACTGTAGAGAGACATTATTGCTGTCAGTGTCTTGTAGAATCATCTTTATTTGATTTTTCCATGATGAGAAGACTGCCTTGAATAACTTGAACTATGTTGCCTCTGAAAAGACATCTACTGAGATTTTTGTGGCCACACAGTGCCCAAGCTCCCAGGGCAGGTGGTTCTCCTGGCACTCGTGCCAGGGACAGCACAGGAGAGGTCTGGGAGCCCTGGGGGTCCCTACATGCTGGGGGGCGGCTTGTGCCACCTCTTGTCCTCAAGAGCAGGCTAGAAGAGGTGATCTGGGGAAAGGCTGGGTTTTCTCACAACAGCTTTGCTCTGACCTGCAGAGCCAGTGTGCTATGGCATTTGGATGGGGGAGGGAGAGAACTGAAAATAAAAGCTCCCTTGAAAGGGAGAGGTGACACAGTCTTTCTAATGGGCCAGCACAGCTTCATAACAAGGAGGGATGTGATGCTAAACAAACCGCAAAGCACTCTTTTTTTTTCCTTCTTTTTCTTCTTTTTACCAAAGCATTTTAGAAGAGACAGAAAGAATTTAAACCTTTAGAGTGATCTTTGAGGACACCTTGCTTCTCATGAGACTTTAGCTCAGCCCTCCTACACCCTTTGCTATCCAAATAAACTTTACAAGGGAATGTTCTTTACATTCCCTGTCGAGCATGTATAGAAAAGATAGCTCCAGCACAGCTCGCTGCCTGTTGACGACAGCGTTTCCTGTTATTGTGAAGGAGTCACGGTCCTGCCTCCAGTCCAGATCTGTGGAGTGGTGGTGTCACAGATGTTTTTTCAGGTGTAAAATTCCTGTTGGCCACACAGGCTGTTCACACAGGATAAAACCGGCATCTTCAGTTGGCTTGGTGTGTCTGCTCAATGCCACCCTGAACCAGCTCCTCTTTTTGTGGCAGTGATGAAACAGAGAATGTGGAAGGGAGTTTAAAACTTCCTGTTTCAGTAAGAAGTGTTCTGAAAACGTGAGATTTCACTTTTTGTACTCATTGTGGGTCAGCTAGGGAACAGGGAGAAGGACAGGGAATTGTAAGTTCAAGGACTGCATGATAGGAAAGGCTTTCCTTTTGCTGAAAGAATGTGATTGAACTTTCTCCCCGAAGAAGATTTATCCTGTTGTGATTTCAAGGACCCTTGAAAAAGCCGGCATTAGAGAGCCACCCACGCAACATAGCAGCATAACAGCTGCGTAACAACACTAACATGGTTAATGGCTGTAAAATACAGTGTAGTATTATGAAAAGGTCATTGTGAGAGGGTATCCCACTGTGCGAGAGCTTATGCAGGTGCTGTGGGTGTATCCATAATCATATCATATCACTGATAGTGGGGAATTATTAGAGACTAACCTTCCCTGTATCAACCTGGAGAGAACTTTGCATTCCATGAACTTATTTAACCCCAGTGTAAGTGATTTTGCAGTGCAGTAGCTACTTAACTGAGCAGAAAACTCATCTCACTGTCACTTTGATCCACTGTCAGAAATGTGGTTTTATTTCCAGTACAAAATCATTCTTACTTCATAAGCACTTTGTTTGTGTTAGATAGATAAGAATACTCCTCCTCCTTAAAATGATTGTTTTGATGAAATGTAGACTTGTGTGATATTACTTTTCCAGTAAAATGTGACAAGAAAAGCTGTGGTCTGCTCTAAAAGTGAAAAACCATTGCTGAAAAGTGTTTGTTTAGAAAGAAAGCTGCAAAGTCTGAGACCTGCTATTACAATGAGGGCTGTCTAAGAGTTCAGATGATCAATTTATTCGTTTTTTCACTCAATTGTTTCTTGACAATGGTTCTTCTGTTAGCTGGAGACATTCCTGAAACTGACAGAACAGTCAATACTTTGTATTAAAACACAATTGTTAAATATTGCACATGGGAAAATAAATGGTTATTGGGCATGTTTCTAAAATGTCATCAACTCTTCTCTGCTATTCAACATACTTGCAGCATTCTTTGGTGAATTCATATGAACAGAGGCCTAAGATCAGTGAGCAAGCCCAGAAAAATATAAAGGAGTACTGAAGACAATAATGATATTTTCCAAATATTATCCATGTTTACCTCCCATTTTGAAATTACAACACATTCTGAGAAACTTTACAGATTTTTAATTTTTTTTGTTTTTGTTTTTACTCTAGAGAAAAGAATATCACTGAAGGAACAAGTCCTAGATTCTTTAACTGATTCATCAGAAAACTCAGCAGTATGTTATTCCAATGGAATGTTTCTCAGCTCACACATACACACACATATATACACACAAACATATGTATGTGTTTATATACATATTTATGAATAACTGTCACTAATAGGAAACTTGTCTACTCAAGTGATACCAAGTAAAGAGGTTAGATCAGATTTGGCTGGTCACGTGATGAAACATTTTATTTTTATACATCATCTTTCATGCAAACATATCACAAAATTCTTCAAAGCCAGTTTATCTACACATTCTTGAACAGCACAACTAAACTTCTCAGCTTCACAGGAAGCATCTGTAGATGTTGCAGGGCAGGGGTGAAGATGGAAACAATGGCCAAGTTTCAGGAGAATGATTGAGTAGTGGAAAACTGGGAAGGTCATGCAATGAGATATGCACTTTTTTAGGCAGTCGGAGAGGGTCTGCCCACTAAGCAGATGACTCCTGGAAGGAATGTGAAGAGAATTAGTGGGAATGGCTATTTCAGATGGCAGAAGGAATCAAAATAGAAAGCCAGTTCCTTAGGCCTTCACTGTCTCCTTTCAAGTCTGAAACACATTTCCTTTCTGTCTCGGATCTTTTGTACCCAAGAGCTCTTTATCCTGCTCTGGTAATAACAGCCCAGAAGAAATGCTCCAGGGGGAAGAAACTGGAGTGCGCTCTGCTCACAACCTCTCTATCACTCAGGTTGAGGTGGACGCAACTTGCAAACTTCTGGCTATTGTGGATTTATACTACTTGCTTATTTTCTCATCCTACACCAACTTAGCCCCCGAACCCCCTGCCTGCTCTCTTGCAGTGGCATTCTTCTTGCTAAGGGATCCTCCAGCTTGTAAACAGGCCCCACTTGAGTATTTGCTATTAGGAGCAGAAAGCACATGTAACAAATCTAAGATGATAAATACTACAAGTATATCAGAGGGGACTTTGGACACTGATAAATTGACATTACTTCTGGTTTAAGCACCAGTAGGCACATATTCACATGATAAATATTAGAAAAAGTGACATCAGTTGACAAAAGACATTATGTGGAACTGAGTAAAAATCAGGTTATAGAGGTTTGTATTTTAGTTGTTTTCATTAAAGGCCTTTTACTAGTACTAGGCAACACTGCATACACAAGGTATGTTCAATAGATGTGATTTTGAGTAGTTACGAAAATCTCCAGTTTCCACTTGAAAATAATATGTACGGCAAGTGTTTGAGCTACAGATTTTAAGGTTGCTCTGAGAAGTTTAACCTTTACATGTAAAACTCAATTTGAAATTGCATGATGGAATTCCTTTTGGTTTCATTCTGGCAAAATTCTTATAATGATCTTGCTCTTTGCTCTTTCCTAAACTCTCCCTCTGTTTTGGGCTGTGATCCCCTTTATTTTCTCTTGTCTTCTGCACAGTTTTTCTTTAGCTTAAATTTATTTTCAGATCCACAGTAATGTATATTTTTTAGTAATTCTTCCACAGGATATGGGGCATAGGTATTCCATTTGTAGTAAAACAAACTCATCAGCACATCAGTATACATGTAAAAAGCTTAATTTTTTGTTTTCATAAACAGTAATTATTGTATTAATAGGATTTGTAGGATTTCAGTGTCACCAAAAATCAACAGCTGTAATTAAGAACTTAAATACAGAAACAGTCTTCTCAGCTTCATTTATCAGTGGCCTTCATGTCTTGCTATAAATCAAAAATGAAAGAAAAGAAAATAAAAGGAGAGGCAAGGGAAGTCAGTACAGGGGCCTTTGATCTGCTGTGGTTCCTCCTCAGCTGGGTTAGGTGTTCAGGAATGCAGGTAGCACCTGGGACATTTATTGGCCATCAGAAGCAGTGCGTACCTACAGGCAAAAACCAAAGGACAGTACTGTATATCAGGGTATATGTTTATGGCTTTAGAATGGGCAAGTAATCACTTATTTGTTGCTTAATAAGTCGAGAAGTTTGGGAACGATAAATTGAACTTCCAGTTATCTATTAGAAAACAGATGGTCACATTTCAAAACATTTTATTACCAGCATGCTAACTTGAAAGGTCATGCAGTGCTCTCAGCTGAGTTTTCTATTGTTTGCGATTTCTGCTTGCAGGCTGAGAGCAATATCCTGCACAATTTTTTAGCCTGTGGTACTACTCACTTCAATCTGACATAAGTATGGCCTGCCACCCCCAACAGGATGTTCTTCTTGGGTAGGCATGAGTATTTGTGCAGCTGCATGGTGATCTGACTCACCCTACAAATGCCAGCTGTGGTGCAGTTGATAGTGGTAGGAATGGGCAACCTGGGGCAACATGGGTCCATCCTTTCTGACAGCAGGCAGCATTTATATCAGGTCACAGTGCCCGACAGAGAGCCTTAAAGTAAAATCTCCTTCACCTTCATGGATGAATTTGAAATATTCTGCAGCTTTAGTGCAATGCTACTCATGCATTTATTGTGTTACTGTCAAGTGTGATCTAATCTCTAGAAGCAATTTCACAGTATGCAATGCTAAATCAGACACACCAAGCTGTGACATCCCTAACAAAACTATACCTGGGTCTCATGGTAAAGGCTGTTTACTCTAGCAAATGCTAAGCAGAAGAATTTGTAGATGCTTCAGGTTTATTGTTCTGCTTGGTTTACTTGCCAAGGTGGCAATGCAAGTACTTTACTGTTCAGTCACATCTAAATCCAAGTAGTAAGGAAGAAAGAAAATAAGTAATAAATCTTTTTCTATCTCCTGTCTGATTTTAACCTCCCACTCACCTACACATTTTTAATATCTTAAAATAAAGATTTATATAGTAACAGACAAGGTAAAGATGCAGAGACTGTTTTCCAGTCATCTGTTTCAACCACCATTTCTAATTGTTCATTTCTACACCATCACATCAATTTTACCTTTTCAGATTTATCTAGACAGTTCTTCTTACACATCCAATTTTTATATATAACTACTGTAGCATTCTTCATCACCTGATTTTTTGAATTCTCTCCATAAGGCCTAGATTTGCTCCACTGGCCAACTTTTAAGGGCTGCTTTTCAGACATTTCATTTAATGAAGGTTCAGGCACACGGAACGGAAGAAAAATCTCCAGGCAACACTAAGCTAAAGCTTCTGAGTCTTTCTATTGCCAGTCTTTCTCTATATCTTCTCTGAGGGACATGCACACACAGATTGTGGGGGAATAGCTATTTAAATTGTAGCCTGTAAAGAATTAATCAGCAGACTGTGATCTAAAAGAATTAGCTCATTTCAGGTAAATGGAATTTTTGTTGCATGGTCAGTAAAACCACTTTTCCTCTTCTACATACAGCTTTTTATTAGATACTGTTACTTAAACAATGGTGAATGCCAAAAGCATCTGTGGCGACAGGAGTTGCTTCAATTTTCCTCTGGTTTCCAATACAGGGTTTGTTTTGGTTGTGTTTTGTTGTTGTTGTTGTTTGTTTGTTCCAGTTTTTGTTTTTATTTTTATTTTTGTTTTTATTTTTTTAAACCACCTACTCTGGTAACTAACAGAATATTGATTTCTTGTGTCTGAGATAGGACTGCTTCTGATCAGTGATGCTAGAAGTGATTGTTTAGCCATGCAGAGCACTGCTGCAGTGTTACTTGCTCTCTCTCACAAAAAGCAGTGCAATGACCCCCAGACCATTTGTAGAGTTGGGGAGGCTGCACTTTCTGCTGCCTTGTACAAGACCACTCAGACTTCAAAACACTTTCCAGCTCATGATTTCTTCTCCTCACTGTGCTCAGTGCCAGCAAAGATGAAACTGGTCTATTTTTTTTTCAGCTGATGGACCTCATTGAGGTGTCTGCCCAAAGGAGATTTGTTTATGTCTACACATGTATGCAAAATAGAATCATAGAATGTCCTGAGTTGGAAGGCACTCACAAGGATCATCAAGTCCAACTCCTGTCCCTGCATATGACAACCCCACAGTTCACAGCATGTGTCTGAGGATGTTGTCCAGTCTCTTCTTGAACACTGTCAGGCTGTCAGCTGCGACTTCCTCCCTGGGGAACCTGTTCCAGTGCTCCACCACCCTCTGGGTGAAGAACCTTTTCCTAATGTCCAACCTAAACCTTGCCTGGCACATCTCCCTGCCATTCCTTTGGGTTCTGTTGTTGGTCACTAGAGAGAAGAGATCAGCACTGGCTCCTCTTCGTCCCCTTGTGAGGAAGCTGTAGCTGCCATAAGGTCTCCCCTCAGTCTCCTCCAGGCTGAACAAACCAAGTGAATTGAGTTGCTCCTCATATGGCTTCCTCTCCAAACCCTTCACCAAGTTTGTAGCCCTTCTTTTCTGGACTCTCTTGTAGCTTTATATCCTTTTTATCCTGTGGCACCCAGAACTGCACACAATGCTCAAGGTGAGGCTGTACCAGTGCAGAATAGAGTGGGAGACTCACCTCCCTTGCCATAGATTCTTCTTGTGCTTGATGCATCCCAGGACATGGTTGGCTCTCTTGGCTGCCAGGGACACTGTTGGCTCATGTTCAGCTTACCATCATTCAGAACCCCCAGATCCGTCTCTGCAGAGATGTTCTGCAGCCTCTTGTCCCTCAGTCTGTATGTACAGCCAGGGCTACCATGTCCCAGGTAAAAAATACAGGACTTGCCCTTGTTGAACTTCATGCAGTTGGTGACTTCCCAGTTCTCCAATTTGTTCAGATCTCTCTGCAGGGCTTCACTGCCCTCAGGCGGGTCAACAGTTCCTCCCAATTTTGTGTGATCAGTGAACTTACTTAGTATTCCCTCAAGTCCTATGTCCAAGTCATTTATGAAGACATTGAAGAGTGCTGGCCCTAAGACGGATCTCGGTGGAACCCCACTAGTGACTGGTTGTCAGCCTGATATTACCTCATTTACTAGAACCCTTTGAGTCTGACACATCAGTTAATTGCTCACCCACTGCATTTTGTGTTAACCCAGCTGTATACTGGACAACTTGTCCAGGAGGATACTGTGAGAGACACTATCAAAGGCTAGATTACAAGATTACATCAACAGGTTTCCCTTCGTCAACTAGATGGGTAACCTTGTTGTAGAATGAAATTGAGTTGATCAAGCAGGCCTTTCCCTTCATGAACCTGTGCTGGCTGGGATCAATGACTGTGTTGTCATTCACATGTTTTTCAATAACTCCTGGAACAAACTTCTCCATAATTTTGTTAGGCACAAACATGAGGCTGACAGACCTATAATTGACAGGGTCATCCCTGTTGCCCTTTCTGTAGACTGGGACAATATTTGCCAGCTTCCAGTCACCTGGGACCTCTCCAGATTTCTGGAAGCATTGAAAAATCATGGAGAGAGTTCTTGCTATGACATCAGCCAGCTCTTTAAGTACTCTTGGATGAACGCCACCAGGCCCGATTGATTTGTAAGGATCTAGCTGGATTAAGAAATCCTGAACAAGTTCTGGATTGATTTGGAATTTATCATTCTTGCAGCCATGGTTCTCTAGCCCAGGTCTGCAGGGTGCCCTGCCTCCATCTTCAGTGTTGAAGACTGAGGCAAAAAAAGTATTAAACATCTCCACTTTTTCTATGTCCCTGTTTATAAGGTGACCATGCTCATTGAATAATGGTCCAATGTTATTTTTAGTTTGCCTTTTACAATTAACATTTTAAAAAGCCCTTTTTATTGTCCTTCACAGTACTGGTCATCTTCAATTCTAATTGAGCTTTGGCTGCATGAATTTCCTCCCTACAGTGGTGAGCAGCATCTCTGTGGTCCTCTCATGACACTTGACCTTGCTTCCACTGACTATATACATCCTTTTTTTGTCATAGTTCAAGAAGATCCCTGCTCAACCAAGCTGTTTATTTGCCTTGCCTGCTAGATTTCTCACATTTTGGAACTGCCTGGTCCTGTGCTCTTAGTAGGTGGTACTTAAAAAGTGACCAACACTGACAGACCTCAGCACCTTCAAAAGCTTCTTCCCAGGGAACCTTACTAAGCAGTTCTCTGAGCTACTTGAAGTCTGCTCTCCTCATATCTAGAGTTGAGGTCTTGGTGTCAGTTTTCCTCCCATTAGCATAGATCTTGAACCTGACTGTTCTGTAGTTGCTGTGGCCAAGGCAGTGACAAATGGCCACTTCTCCCACAAGACCTCTCTGATAGTAGCAAATCTAGGAAGGTACCTTTCCTGGTTGGTTCTCTTAGTACATGTACCAAAAAGTTATTGTCTAGATGCTTTAGGAATCTTCTGGACCTGTTGGTGCCAGGTGTATGATATTTCCAGTTGAGATCTGGCAAGTTGAAGTCCCCCGTAAGGACAAGGGCAGATGACTTGGAGGCTTCACTTAGTTCCTTAAAGAATAGCTCATCAGTGTCATCATTCTGGCTGGGTGGCCTATAGTAGGCTCCCATGACAATATCCGCTTTATTTATTTGTCCCTTAATCCTTACCCAGAGGCTCTCAGCTTTGCCATCACCAACTGTCAGCTCCAAGCATTCATGGAGATGATCTGGAAGACAGTCTAATTACAGCTGTGAAGAAACTCTTACATTGCAAAGTTACAGAGAGCTAGAGATGGATAAAGGAGATTTTGCAAAGGAATTACAAACCATTCTACACATGCATCATTGTTCTACATGCAGTTGTTGCACAAACACTTTCTGATTAAAGAAATTCACCTTTCGGTACAGGGAATCTAAGATCACAGCAAACATGGCACAGGCTGTGGCACCAGGCATGAAATCAAACCATTGCTCAGTCAAAACCGTGTTAAACTACCTATTTTCATGGTTCTAAGCTAGTATCTCACCTTCGTTCTGCATTCACAGTGTTCAGTTGAGTCACAGGCAATATCCACTCTTTTGACCATATGTCAGCCACAGGCAAAAGAGCATATAATGATTTAGGGAAAAAGAGGTCTGTCAAAATCTTTGTCTTGGCAGCTGAACACCTCCTAGGTATGGATAGAAACTTCTTCCCAAGCCAAACAATTATAAGAAATTCTTTGATGTTTCAGTGTCACCAGCCACAATGAGGCTCAGCTCTAGACCTGGACAACAAACAAGGCAAGAACGGGAAACTTGCAAAAATGAAGGAATCAGAGCTTAACATAGCTTGAACCAGAAGGTGCCTAAGAGTGTGCTGAAGACACTTATCTTATTTTCCTGTCCACGGCAAGCCTCAGAATCTTTGAAATGAACTCAAGGGGATGACATTTCTTCACAAAGAGATTGGTTAGATCTCAGAAATGGGAGATTCTGTGTATTCTCCACAAGAAACTGAGTGATTATTGGAGTAAAACTAAGAAGCTCTGTGAGTTACTTCTAACATCGTCAAATACTTTAGGGAATATTACTCTTGTCTGAAGAGCTTCATATTTGCTCTGTGAATCCTGTATCTCAGAGCTGCTGATTTTTCCTTTCCTATGTATTTACTTGCATTTTTTTTTTCAAATGTCTTGGAAAAAAATTCTGAAAGTATAAATATATATTTCAGATTCCTTTAGAACAGTGATCCAATCATTATTTATCTTGTAGTAGACTTGAATGGTTTTTCTTTGACCAATATTTATGCAGCCATATTTTTACCTTGTCTGCAGAGTCAAAGAGAGAAGCAGATTTGCTGTCTTGTAGAGCTGGCTCTTCTGCATAAATTCTATGATAATAACTTCCTTTTTATATAGTGACTGCTGTGCTGTTTCAGCAAACAAGTTACAATTTGGCAGTGTTTTGTGGCTTTTTTTTTTTTTCAGGTGTCTACTCATTAATCATTGGTTAAGAAATACCTCTCAGAGCTCATGTCTAAAGACAGCTGTAGTGAAGTAAAACCTTTATTAACTTCCTTTGTTTTCATAGTTTGAACAATACATTCTGTTATCCCATTTGGGTTTCGCAGTGCCTGGGCTTTTAAACTACTGTTGAAGGGACTATTATTATTTTAGAAAACACCAGGAGCGTGATTGCATCTTTTGAAGTTATTTATATTTGCATATAGCAAATGGGAGGTGGAACTTTAATGTAAATTAGTAGAGACTGATGGTGTAAAGTTGTACTATCTTCCATGTTGCCCAGTTTTCACAATTGCGATGTCCTGGGGTGCAAAGGAATGAAAATCATGCTATTGATTAAGAATTGTTTGCTTTTTCAAAAGAAATTTCAACTGATAATTTTTTGTTTCAGTTACAGTATTTTTTGGTTGCTGTAATTTAATGTAGCCTGTTTTGAATAAAATCATTAGGAAACCTATGTCTTTGGAATTGTAATTGTTAACTCATTCATTTTGGTAGTTGTTTCCTGGAAGTTGCTTTGGTCTACAGTAATTAGACAGTATATATGACAAACTGATTTTTGTAGAAATGTATGGTGAAGCTGCCTGTTTATTTCAGATTTTGGAAAGGGAATCCTTTTGCATAATTTGGTTTACAGGTGTTCTCTCTGAGTAAGGAATTTCTGTTTTCCAAATTATTTGTATCATTATTCTCCCTTTTTATCTAATGTAAAGAGATTCAATGGTAGAGATGTTGTGCTTGTTTAGAGCTAGCAATATGCTCAGCTTTGTACAATACTCATCAGCAGACAATCACTGCCCTGGAGAGCTTAAAGTCTAAAAATACCTCAGCTAATGCTTCAGCTTTTTTTTCAGCCTTTAACATTCTCAAGATTTTCTTATTGCTTTGTCTCATTTTAATACATCTCTGTTTTAAACTGTCAACCAAAACAAATCAGCTTTGCTCCTCTCTATGAAAATAATCTGACAACAGGTAATAAACTAATTTTTATATTTGAAAATACCTTTGGGCTCAATACAGCATTCAGTGAAGAACAAAGACAAAAATCCCATGGTTACGGATCTATCCAAGTAATTTTAACCTTGCCTGTCTGCTCCTAGCAATGGCAGCAAAGCTTCTGCAAGTGCTCATGTTATGTTACTTGTCTTCTCTGTAGCTGTAGAGAACAGGTTAGTTGTAGCAAACTGCTAGAGCTCTGGTTGTAAACAAGGTCACCTGGGTAAGTCACATCCATCTGCTTGATGCTTACATTAATAGATATGTGTATTTTGAAGCAATGAAGTGCATGTCTTTTCAGCAAGCCTTAGTTTAAAGCTGTGATGTGTTGTGTTTTTCTTTTCCACCAGGACTGTCAACAGCAAGGTGAAGATGAGTGTGATCTGCTAGTTTAATGCTGAGGACAGTGCGAGATGACATCATATGATAATGCCAAAGAGACTAAAGAAGAATGAGGAAAAAACAAACTTTAGCAGAAAGGCTTTGCAGTCCACTGGATGCTGCCTCTTTGTTTCAGTTGTGGATATTTTTGAAAGTGTTTCTGCCTCTGTGGGTTCTCCTAAGAACATCAGTCAGAATTGAGCTGTGGTGTCTCAGATTCTTTCTAGGGATTAAGCTGCAGGTTTAACTTTTGGGCTGGCATAAGAACCATCTGTTCAGTGTAGTCTGCAAGAAGAGTGGAGATATGCATGTTGTAAGCATACAGAACTCACTGTAAGAAGAGAAAGCAGAGAATGTACTTTAATATCTTGTTATTAATTTCAGTTTTGTTGTTAATGTTGTTCATTTTGGAAACAAAGTACTTCTAAAGGATAAAATCATCATATATTGTTCTATACGTGGTGATATAACTGAAAACAGTTTCTAGTTGCTCTTCAGGGTCTTTGAACTGTGCAATGGCTTAGAAGGTTGGTATGAATTGGAGACATTCTCTGTCCCAAAACTAACACTATACCGTGGTGGCTGCAGTCCTTAATACTTTTGGGAAAGGCAGCATTTCACTCTGTATTCATACCTTTTAATTTCCAATCTTCTCAGACTCTTCTTGCCTTATACTGACATTCTTTCCTCTTCAGCTTCATTCTCATCCTGTTAAGTCACTGTATACAAAAAGGTGCTCTTTCCTGTCCAGTCTGCTATGAACATTGTGCCACAAGCAGCTGCAAGAGCCCTGCACACTTTTGTGTGTTTCAGACTAAACCCTATACCTATATTACCCCCACTTGACAAGGGCTAGTTCTGTGGCACAAACCAGAGCCTCTTCTCCAGCTTGACATGCTCCTGGATTACCTAACTAGCTCTCGTACCTTCTCCTACACTTCAGCCCCCATCTCCTCCATTATTTATAGGGATGACCTTCACCTTAACCTTGGTGGTTTTATTGTTTTCAAAGTTCTGAAGTTTTTCCTTTGATTAAAAAATTGTAGACAGTGGCTCATTGAAGGGACAGTGAACTGTAAGACTGTCCTGGGGGGCTCAAATCCAAGAGAAGCATTAAGGGTTAGAAGGGAAAAAGGAAAAGGTACAGGAAGGGTCACCATCTACACTGTTACATAGAGGCAACCCCTCCTCTCATTCCTGCTCCATCTGATGTCAACACCAAAGATAGGACATCTGGGATTCATAAGCCACAGAGATCTCCTAGCTATTGACCTTAAGGTATACCTCATATTCTTCAGGTAATGATGTTACTGATCAGACATCTGCAGTCCTTCACTCTTTGTCATGAGCCTCACTGTATTTTATTTCTGTAAAGGGTTAGTTAATGTTAGGAGGCAGCTGGAATTAATGTGTAGGACTTGAAATAGAATTAATTGAAAAAGAAAAATATAAAGTTTGTAAACAATTGGCATCTTTTCAACTTCTACTTGGTTTCTTCAAGAGGGCATATGCTGGAAATCCCTACCTGAAACAACCACAGATTTGAATCACTAAGAGACCTGATCCACAAACTTAAGGACATTAAAATGAGACAACTATAGAATTATGAAACTTTGCATACTTGTTTGTCACTTATTACTTTTGTGGCCTTCTCTCTGACTGGAGATCTAGCTTAGCTGATCTTGTGATATCCCCTTACTGATGAAACATAAACGTACCTCTGTGTGCTGCTGTTGCTCACAAGGGTCTGAGCTCTCCCTGTGGGGAGTGGAACACACATGGGAAAAGGACAGGCTGACAAGTGGGGGTGAGAGGCTTCACAGCTATCCCAAACCATTACTGTAATTCCTAAGTCAAGGACATGAAATTCCATGAAATACGAAGAAGCAGATGGATTTTAGAGCAGTTCAGGTACAGAGAAATGAGAAAACAGCTTGTTGCCCATCAGCTTTTGCTCTCTGTTCCTCACAGCTGCTTGGCCCTCTTAGATCTGCTGCCTGAACTGCCCCTGTGAGCAGGCTGTAATGTCTTTCAGTCAAATTAACTTGTTGAATGATCCCTGTTCCTTAACACAGTTCATCAGACTGTGCAGATTTAATCCAGATCAGGCATGGATGCGTGATCCCAACTCTGCAGTTAACTGGAGACTGTGATATGCATGCTGACCTTATTCTTTTAGGCTGGTTTGTGCTGGCTGCATGAGAACAAAACATTTCTGACCCAGCATAAAGCTAGAGCAGTACAGGCAGACAATACCTGAGGCAACATCAGGTCTGCTAGGACAAAATTACCTATTCAGGATTGTCTGAACCAATTTGAAGTGGCAGAGTGAGTTTCTACTAGTCTAATGCTCTGTACTACGCAGCCATGCAGTTTTGTACTTGATGATAGTTTTGCAGATGCCTTGAAAACTGTTACAGAAGTGTTATGGAACCACACCATGCAAAAGTACAGAAAGCAGTTACTTGCTAACGCAATCATTTTTCGCTGAAGCAAGGAAAGAAACAATTTCTGATTTGCGATCAGCATAACTGGATTTGCCTATTAAAGGTGTTAAAAGCCAACCTGCAAACAAAGGGGCCCAACTCTCCTGTCTCTATTTTTTTTTTTTCATGTATATGCAACTAAGCCTCAGCAAATGTTGAAGAAACATTAAATATACTATTCCTTCACATTTATATTAATAAAGTTAATTTACAGAAAGAATGGCAGAAAGTGGAACAAGAGAGTGTAATCAGGCTCAATTTCTATTTTTTGTGACCATTTTGTTTGACGCTATCTTATTTTCCTTTAACCTCTCTATTTTTGACAAGTGTCAGTCGAGTTATAATCCAGACACAAGAACATTATCACTTTCCACCCCTTCTCTGTACTGCTTTTACATGAAAAGAGGGAAACATGGTAACTCAGGATTATGGCTGCCTAATGAATTGTGTGAGAGAACTTTAGAATAATTCATTAAGAACATATTGCAACCATGAGATGCATTTAGTGGACAAAGCTTCGTAGGAGTAGTCTTTGGCTCGTAACATAGTCATTAAAGGAAAAACATTTAGTTATTACGTATCTTCTGTTCACTTAGCTTCTACTGCATTTCTCAGATATTCCTTCATTCAATCAGCACAAGAGGTCTCCAGGGTGAATACAGAATAACACATAGGCAAATAAAGCACTAGTTAAATAAATGAGAACGTAATAGTAATAATGGCGATCCAACCAGATTTCCTGAATAATTCACCTTAAGTTGCTGTTTTCTGTACAAAAAAAATTATATGCACCTCAAGAATTATTAATCTCTGTGGCAAAAAGTGCTGTGGCATTGTCTGGACTAGCTTCTGTCCCTGGGGCAGTTAGACGTGGGCATACATTTATACTGCTGAACACAGATGAAATACTATTTGTACAATTTAGCACTCAGCCCTGGACAACACGCAGCCATTATAAGCCAAAGGTGTCACATGTTTGAGTTTAATGTGTCTGAAATAATATAAGTGCAGTCTTGCAGCCCAGCAAAATTATCTTTTTAAAGCAAGAAATTGCTGTGTATCCAGTCTGTATCGTATGTAGGATGATATGTAGGGTGTGTGGGAGTACTGGGGAGAACTAAGAGGTGTAAAGTCTGTTGAGACAGGGTTGCAGGAGAGCAGGATGTCTGGCATGCCATACTTGTCCCTGACATCTGCTGTCTCCTGCATTATACTTCAATGCTACCTGAAAGAGCTCTAGCTCATCCATATGGTATAGCTGCTCTCACAGTTCAAGAGCAAAACAGCATTTAGGGCTACTGGTTAAGCCTGTGCCATGTCTCTGTTTCATTTTCTAGTGTAGAGACCATCTATATACTTAATGGTAAATCTAGCAAGAACTTTATGTGACAGCATGCAAGATGGATATTAGGGTCTGGTACCCAGTTTAAGAATAGCACCTAAATAGTTCCTTAACGTTGTCAAAGTTTGCCGGTTTGAAAGACTTTGGGACTCATTTCCCCAGAATTTCTGACTGGGTGGCTAAGCGTCAGATTACTCAGTATGGCTGCTCTGAGAATCACATTTTTAGATCCCTGATTATTCCCAAATGACTGTATTTATTACTGAATTACCTAGTCCATAGTTTACAAAAGACTACACAAACAAGTTGAGAAACAAAATCCAGATTTATTCACCATTCAAAAATTTCTTGATAGTATGTGTTTCGTCCATGGAAACACTTTCATATAAGCGGTGAGCACTGGTAAATCATAGCTCAGCTCAGAAGGATTAGGTAGGTTTTCTTGGACCACTCTTCAATCTTATCTCCTTTGGTATTGTAAAGAATGTTTTTAGGAATGTTTTTCCCCTGAGGTTCCCACTTGCAGGGACTAAAGCACTTCACCCTAGTTAGAGTTGTGTTGCAACTGTCTGTTTGTCTTTTGCAGCTGTGTGAATGCAGCAAGAGAGAGAATCTCAGGAAACTGTAGCTAGCCCTGCCTATTAAGTTAACTGGATTTATCAGATTTATAACTTGCAAGGAATGTGAACACCTTTTGATCCAATCTGCCCACCCCACCACATACATATTTTGTAATGCAGTGTTACTGAGCACCCTACTTCACAGTTTTTTTCTTAATCATCTGTCAATGTGCAGCACTGAACAATGGTGAGAAGGGTAATCTATAGCCTCTCAATCAAGTCATGCCCAGAGAGCTGGAGAGCTGGGATGACTCTGGTGATTCTTCTGCAGGGGCTTTGTAAAGTGTTTTTTCCCCTAACAAGCCATTCCATTTGACACCTTCTCACCTATACACTAATGCTTTTGGGAGCTAGGTGTGAAACCAAGAGGAGAAATACACCTGTTTGCATAGTGATTTTCTTAGTGTTAATAGTAGGAAGTATTATGTAACATGAGTATTGCAAACAATTGGAAGTTTAGCCTAGCAAATGGCAAGTAGCTTCTGCACATTGTTGTTCCCTGCATGTGGAAATTCCTGGCATGACAGATTGAAAAGTTTAACATAACTGATACCTTGCTGGAAAAAAAACAGCTCAGACAAAGTGAAATGAGATGCTTCAAAAAATAGGTGCTTGGCCATGAATCTAACAATACTGAAGAACTTAAGTTTTTCATCCGAAAAGGGGGAGAATAAGATGGAAGAAAACTTTATTTACCTGGTTCCAAACATCTTCGTTTCATGAGAATGCTGCAGTGGTGAGTTTGGTTCCTGTATACATCAAAGGGTAGCTGTAACCAGTTCTGGAAGTGGGTTAACATGTGATAATTAAGTGACTTTAAATATTAATTACCCTATTTAAAAGTAACATTGACAAATAAAGAGATCCCTAATAAGAAGTAAAATTGCATTATAAACACTATTCCATAAAAGTGGGACCTATTCAAGTGTTTTCTTTGAAGCCAGATGAGAGATGATCCAGTGACCAAGTACATTCCCAGGGTGCTATGAGGAAGCAGAATGCTTTTCATAATTGTTTGACAAACTTCTTCCAAGACACGCAGAGCACAGACTTGAAATGCATTTTTTCTGTCGTGTGTCTGTGTTTTTGGGCGAATACCATATGGACTTTGATTTGAGCTTTGCACATCTCTAAAAACGGTGGGAGAGGACTCCCTGTTTCAGTTAACTGTTTCCTGTCAAGCAGACAAAACATGTTCGTGTTAAGGAAGCAAAAATGACAAAGCTCTTTTAATGTAAACAAGCTTATGGCTGAATATTTTTCTCCTCAGGGCATGGGGTATTTTTTTTTGTTCTTATTCACATCTGGATAAAAAGGACAGATTAGGTATCACAACTGTTAAATTCAGCTTTTCTCAGGGAAACAAAAACAGGCTTTGAAGAGGAAGTATTTACATAATTTGAAGGCTAAGTTGAGCCTGGAGGCAGTGATCAACTTAAAGATTTGTCTTACAGTAGCATATTGATGTGATGTTGAAATGGGGCAGATGTGCCTGATTGACAGAGTCAGGCAAGGCTGTGTTCTGAGAAGGGATTCTGGAAAGTGATAAAAATTATAGAAAGCTTTTATAAAATTGCTCTCTCTTGCAGTTTAATTTTCCAGTGGTTAAGGAAAAAAAATAGGGACATTAATGTAGATGGAATTGGATAGATGTGTCTTTGTACAGTGACCCCCTCCCATGCAGAACAGTGAGTACAAAGTTTCCCATAGGAAACTAACATCAATAAAAATACATTGTTTGGTTAATATAGCAAACTTGTGAATTCTGCCTTTTTTTTTTTTTTTCTTTTCTCCCCAGGTCTTTTTTACTGGTGTGTAAGAACATTGGTCCAATTCTGAAGATGTTGCTTAAGGCCAAATCCTGCTGTTCTTGTGCCAAAAGACATTTAATCAAATGAATGTTGAATTTGGTTCTCTGTCTTTATTCAATTGTTTTTTTGAGTTAAATATTCATTGACTTCAACAAGAGTTTTGTTTGGTAAGAACTGAATTAAACTAAGTAGAAACATCAGGACCCAGCTAAGATACTGACTTCTCCCACGTCCTTAGAGCTCAATATACCAGAGTTCATTAACTCTTATAAAATGCAATGCTAGAAGTTGATGCATTATTAAATAATGATAAATGGAAAGTTACATAGACACATTGGCCACTTGCTTTCAGTTTCTACAATGCACAGCAAGAAGTTGTTTCCCTGCATAACTTTTGGATACCCACTTCTGATTAAAAAACTGGGACAATATAAACTATTGCCAGGGAATTTGTGAAACTCTCAGTACTTTGACAATGTCTTGATCTGGGTGGTTCATGGATAAGCACAAAACTGGCAAATCAGCTTGATTCTCAGAGTTGTGCTTATTGTGCTGATGCAATTTGTAATTACATGATTAAGTCTGAGGGAAGAAATCAGGAAAAGGTTAGACAGAGTTGTGTTTTAAATGCAGTAGGGAACGACTGGAATGGAAAAGAAATTCCACTGCTAAGAATATAAATCCATTTCTACACTGAGATGGGCTTAACATAAGGGTAATCATGGTAAAAATCTTGAGAAGCAGAGTCTGAACGTCAGACTGCTTTGAAGTTTAAGGCAGTTTGAAGAACCTTCTCCTCTACTCCACATGCACATGGTCCTGACTGATCAAGTAGCAGCTGACAGCAGCAAAGTCTGCTTCTGTCCCTACCATGCCACTGTAGATGTGTAGGTGCAACAATGGATGCATTGACAGCATCATTTTACATCAAGAAATGGCTCCTTACACTTGAAAATGCTTCATTGGCTTGCCAGATTAGTTCCCCACATTACGTCCCTGTTATATCCTAATTCTGATAAAGGGTAATGTAAAGTCTTAGTTTCCTAAGGAGGGCACTGTTATAAGATATAGGGCCTTGTTGTCAATTTTTCTGCCAGGCTATATGCTATTTGTTGTTGCGTGTGTGTACAGTATTTGTATAAGCAGAAAAGTGTTTTTTTGTGTAAAAAAAGGAAATCTGGATAACTTTCCATTCCATCTGAAAAACTCTCAGAGATTTGGTCTCTTTCTACAAACAGATAATTAAGTCTACATTATTTATGAGATTATTTGGCTCTGTTCCATGAATGGATTCTAATTGTTAAATATGATTTTTTTCTTTGTGTTTTTCTCATTGCAGTTTTGAGTATCTTTTATGGTTGCTTTGTTTGATGTTTGTATCAGATAGACAAATACCAGAAAAATAAAATTGTATATTGCCCTAAGCAGATTCACTCCTAAACAAACTATCTCTCCAAGTTTTTCAGAAGGCACCAGCAGCACTTTAAGAAGTAAAAGCCTACAAAAATGTTATTTTTCACAGTTGAGCAGACTTTGGTCTAAAGCTGTGCAAACAAGCCTCTGAATCCTTGACGCTTTCAGGGACTGTTTTTGGGTGTGTGCTGATCTATAAATCAAAAGGATTTGAAACAATGTAAAAGAAAATGTTTAAAAAAATAAATACAAAAGGAAATGTTTTTCTCTTCTCCCTCCTGCAGACCAGGATACCTTCCAAAGAAGCCAAAGGCATTACAGGGATGCAAAACTTAAGAGGGGACATTCAACAGTGTCTGGTCCAAATCCCAGTGAATTAGTGGCAAGTTTCTCCTTGACCACAGTGAGTTTTGGATGAAATCCCATGCTCATATTTTGGCAGTTAGGTTGGCTACCACATCACAGTCCACTTCAGTTTGAAAGAGACAAGACCTTAACCAGAGAAAATAGGCTAAAAATAAAAAAGGCATTGGATCTATGAAGACCCTGCCAGGGTCTTTCATGATATAAATGATACGTGGCTCTTTATCAAACCATATATAACACTGGTAATGTATAAATCATCCAGATGGCTTAAAGACTTTGGTGTGAGAAGCATTAAAGCAAGGGGACAGTTACTAATGCCCTACCAGCACTGCAAGATAATACGGCCACAGGTATTTAAAACTGGGCAGCTTATATTGGATCTTATTGTCATGCTGATGTCAGTGGCAAAACTCCCAGAGACCTTAACAATGATAAGACCCAGCCAGTGTTGATGAGGGGAATTAATTTGCTCTGAAGGGAGCAGAGCTATCTCTGAACAGTCCCATTACTTGATGTTGACTGACATCATCCATCTTTGTGTTCCTCATGGTTGACGTCAGTTTGCAGTAATAGAAGTACTGCCTGCCCAGGGAAACTAAACACTGGAGCACAGCTGGAGGTGAAATCTGTGTATGAGAATACCAGCAATGAACAAAAGTTTTTCATGCCAGGAGCCACTTAGAAGAGAAAATAAATAAATGGCTAACTTGCTCTGGCTGTTCCTTTTAAATCAAATTAATCTGACTATTTTGAAAAAAAAATAATTAGAAAATCAGTAGGGTCATTTAAACAGCTGTAGTTTTATTGTTTTTAGACAATAATAATGTAAGAAGAGATAAAGGATAAAGCTGTATCAGCTGGTGTTAATCACTGACTCTAGGCTTTTTCCTCCAGCTCATGCAAGTACTGACTCTTCTAGTATTATCTAAAAGGAGCATAAGAAGCATCTTAGTCTGTTATCAGCAATTAATTATTGAATAGCCTGCCTATGAGGAAAGCTGCTTCTCTGAAAAATTGGCTAACGCTTATCCCTTGCATTCAAGTTAATGACAGTGTTGTTCACAGAAAAGAGAGACCAATGCAGCCATCCAGCATCCCTGAGATCTGGGAGGAGAAGAGCTTTTTGTCCTTAAGGCTTTCTTTTGTAACTTTTTGATTAGCATTCAAGAGCAGAAACAGCACACAGCTTTGATGAGTGTTAAAAAGTCCAGTCAGTATCAGTGCTCAAACGTGTGTTTGTGTCATTGCCAGGTAGTGCTTGAGTCTGTGGTTTGTTCTCTGGTCTCGATCACTGCCTGCCTGCATTGCAGAAATCTTATTCACTCTTGGGCTTCCTTTTAGAGGGGCTCAACTGCTTCTCTTCTGAACCAAAACTGAGATACACTTCTGGGGGCAGCTTACTGCAGGGACCTCTACAAATAGGCACTTTGATTGAGGCTGCACAGTCCTGCACTTGTGCAGACCTCCAGAAGACCTTACACTCTCAGTCACCTCCAAAGCATGCAGAGCATTCCCTGTGCTTAATGATATGAAGGTATAATGCTGGTATGCTCCAACAGAGTCCTCACACTGTTTCACACCCTTTGAAACAAATAAAATGCACAGAAAATAATAACTGTGGTTTATGGCAAAGGGATACCATGCAAGGCCCAGGAGAGACCCAGGGTCAAATGCAGATGCAATCCATGGTCTTTACCTCTTGGTGCAAAAGCATTTAGCAGGGTAAATATTTGCCTACCCAAAGTGCATGTCAGACATGGCTAAAATGAATCTATGTATGAAAGATGATAATTAACATGATCAACTATTTGGTATATTTTTCAGGGCTTTTTTCAGCTCCCTTGTTATAGCAACTGATGCAAACAGAAGAGTAACAGACTGTGAGGTTCAGTCTCTTGGAAATTCCATATGACAACCCCACATTTACTATGGAAAAGGTGCCAGGTCACTGCTAGATAAGATAGGGATGTTAAGCGTGGCATGCTATCAACATTTTTAAGATGGCATCCCTCAGACACTTTCTATTTTATGTCGTCATACTACAAGTGTGGTCCAATGAATAACATAGGAAAGAAGCTTAATTTTGTTTTTACATAAGTGAAAAAAAGGCCTTTTAGAATCATACTTGGAGTCAAAGAGGCCATATGTTTTGCCCATCAGATCTTCTCAGACGTTTGTGCTCCTATGCTGTAATATGTGTATCCTGCTGGATGGGTTATCTTCTGCTTTTAAGGCAGGCTAAGGAAGGACAGAAATGTCCTGATTCAAAGGGACATTTCTAACAGTTGCAGAGAAACTGTATACAAAGTATTTTGTCGAGCATCGATAAGTACAGAGGACCCCTCTCTCCTGAAGTATTGCTATGAACCCAGGAAATGTCATCTTTAGTCACTGAAAAAGGGAATCTAAAAAGCAAGGAAATAATCTCAGTCCTTTAATGTGATAGTGGATTTTCGTAAGAGACTTTTGGGAGCCCCTGGGAGTCTCTTCCGCCACATCAATGGTGCAGTTCATCTGCACCTGCATCCCTTTCTATTCTGGAAGGCAGGCCACCAAGGTTAAATCTGATTCAAGGATCCTTAGAACTGCAGAGCCCAATACATTTTTAGAAGCTAAAGTCAGTTTTGCATGATAGATAATGAAGAGGAAGAACAAAGCTAAAGAACTAGGTATAGGTGGTGTCTACCTGTCAGGCATACTTTAAAAAAATGCTGATTAATTATTTTTCTGGATTTAACATGTAATTTCATGACACACTTTCACTGTTAGTAAATTTGCATAATGAAAAACTGAAGCAATTGAGAAGTTTCAGCCTGAAATATTTCTCTTTCAGAGCAGAAAATCTAACCCAGTGACTTCTCTAAATCTTATGTCTTCAAACATTGTTTACATGTTTCATATCTACAAGCCAGAAAACATAACCCACAAAGCTGGACTTGTCCCCATGACCCACTGACTTTTTGACATCTTGAGGTCATGCATCCAAAGCATGCACAAGCAGGAAACGCAAGGCTTCTTCCAACCACATCCTGGTGTGTCTGTAGTGTAAATTAGAGCTGTGAGAGCTCTGGGAAAATTCATCTGGCAGGCACGCTATGTTTCTTTTCCTTTTTCTTATAAATTGTGCTAAAGGGCTTGGGCTTAGTCTGAATCTAATTAAAATTAATGAGGCTTAAAGGAAAAATCAGAGATCACCCATAAATGATCGGTGGTAGGGGGGAAACCTGTATATTGAGAAGACAATAAAGAAACAGGAACCTCCTGCACCTCAGGGCTGATGTAAGCAATTAAAATATGAGACAAAGATGAGGAAATATTTATTAGAATTGCAATGCAGTGATATAAGACTGATAACTACTACCCAAAAAGCTGACCATCTTCATCATTTGGGATAGGATAAGTACACATCCTTGCTTGCAGAATGGGACTTACTGTACTATCTATCTTTGATGGAACTACAGACATCTCAATTTCCAGTCCTAAAAGAACCCAACTTCTTATCTAGCAATTTACTTATCTAGCAATTTAATTAATTCTGTGCCAGTCATATCCTTGTCATGTCAGCCAGAGCTGCAAGGAATTACTCAGATGCCACTGATTCCTCCTGAGAAAGTACTATTGAAGTGTCTCAGATTGCTCTTAAAAATAATCATCTTTTATTAGGTTTATGTGAACAAGAAGCAAACAAGAAAAATAAGACCTAAAGGAAACAATAGAAAGTGTAAAGGTATCTGGCTTCAGGATAGTCAGCTAACATTCAGAGAAAGTAAATTATCCTGTCCTACGTGATTGTTATCCTAGGTCTTGCTTAAAAATGGGTCAGAAGTTCAAGGTGCTCATCTGAAGATTGCAGAGTGTTAAATGAATATCATGGAAGGACAAAGGCAGTGGGATGCTCAAAAAAAAAAAAAAAAGGATATTGCTATTTTGCTATTCTCATATAAATGAAAGAAAATCAGATAGGACCATATTTCCTGTGCTGGTGTCATTGTCATATGTGATAATGTGAAATCTTTGATAGACGTTTACAGAATTCTGCTCAAAGTGTACTGCATACCCAGCTGCCTCCATCCCCCAAGCCCAAATTACAGAAATAAAAAGCTGGTGTTTTCTGAAGGGTACAAACAAGGCACAATTGAGATAGCAGTGAACTTATAAAAAGATGTATCTTACTTGCACCAAACAGGAAAGGAATTAATACCTAGAGGCTATGAATTCAAATATTGACCCAAGAAATATTGACCCAAGAAACAGCTTTGGAAGAAGGACTTATGAAACAGCTCTTCTAGTTCACTGTACAAAGCAAGAACAGGTGCAACTCCAACTTGACCAATAAAATGCAAATTCTGCATGTTTGCAAGCTGTAAGTGCTGTAGTACCTAAGCACCTACATCCTCAGATCTTGAAGATTTCAGCTGGATAGATCATCACATTTATGATCTGTTGATATGTAATGAAGGTAGCCAGCAACATATGGGACTAATACTAACATTCAATGGAGCATGAAATCTCCAGCTGAGATTACCCAGAGCAAAATGTCAACCTGGACAGAATGAGGTAAGGCACAGAGAACACGAGTACAATAATAAAGAAGAAGGCTGACTCATGGGATCAGAAAAATAAAGATTATCTTATTGAACTTAGTATGTCCAATCACAGCCTGTCTATTAATACAGCATGCATTTTGACCACTTCACAGTTCAGCAAATACTGCTGAAATCCACCTATCTCTGACCACTCAGGATGAAGGCCTGCCATGCACAATAAAGCAACGTTGCAAGTTGACATTCTGAGTTCATTATCTGATTTGATGCAATACATAAAACTTCCATCAGCTGCACATCACTAACACTATAATTATTCCAAGATGTTGCTTTATGACTCTAAGCTTTGTTTTATTTTTCAGAAGATTGATGAGAGGGGTTTGACTGACGTCATTCAAGGCATGCTATAAACACAGCTAATTTTAATATTAAGATTCCATAATGCAGCTCTGTTCAGATGTTATTTATTAGAAATGGCCTGTTGTTTTCTTTATTTGTGCATTTTTCTTCAACAGTCTTTATAGCCTTTCCTGCAAGCAAAAAGAAAAAATCCCATACCTTCAAATCAGAGATGTTTAGCATAACTGCATTCAGTTCAGTGCAGAGGGCTTATACAATGGATGAATGGGTGCTTGGAAGTGAGCCAAGCTAGAAGCCCTCAGTGTACAAACCCCCCAAAGCAAGACAGCCAGTGTGTCAGTGACAGTCTGGAAAAACCCTTTCCCTGGCTATAAATGGAGCTCACACAAGTCTAACATGACAGTATCTGCAGATTAGAGGATTTAAGAAATTTGGAGGTAATAAAAAGGTCAAACAAACAGAAAGAAATGTAAAGATTTCTGTTTCTTCTAGACAGATGAATTAAAGCAACCTTGTAGCAAGGCAGAAAGGCTTTGCCTGAGCAAAGTTTATCACTGTAAGGAAGTTTTGCTAGTGACAAACATATGAATAATGAGAAAGACTTTGTTAGGTAAATTGTTTAATCCTCAGAGGGCATAAAGGGTATAATGAACTAATATTTCAACTTTCCAGTTGTCACTGCTATTGTTTTTCAGTTTTTGTTAGAGAAAAAGCCAGGAAGCTAATTCTTTCATAGCACATTTGAACAGAAAAAATGAACTGGTATCAGTAATTGTTTGGCTGGCCTGTGGTTTTCACAAAAGCCAGTGCTGTGATGTAAATTATATCCTACTCACTGGAAGGAGATCAGTCTGAGACTTTTAAAAATGATACTGAACAGACATAAACTTCAAGCACAAAGCTACCAAATGCCAGGAAATAAGAATCAAAGACTGGCTGCCCATAAAACCTAAACAAATCTTTCCATCAGTAAAACTGGCAAAACAGTTTAGGAAACATAATGCGATTAATGGTTGCATATGAAGATGCAATGGTTTACAAAAGATGTACTATAGATAAGGTAAATCAGTTCTCTGAATTTACTTGCAATTTTGGAAGCTGGCTAACATATCTTCTTGGCAGATAGTGTGCAAGTATCTCAAAAATGATTGCATTTCTTGGAGCGAGCCACCACACTCACCGCAACATAGCATAAATGTGAAAGATGGTCATTATCAGAGAAGCTCAAATCGGTAACTCCTGTGAGTGGCACCATTAGAAAAATGAGTTGTTTAACACTGCATCGTTACTGTCTGTCCAGCTTTGCTGTCCAGTTTCTCTGTTACAACTTACTGCTATTGTTGGTTTGGGCAGAAACAGTTACTTCCAACAGCTGCACATCTATGATTCTGGGTACATTTGTATCTTCCATAGCATGTTGCAAAATGCTTAGTCCTTCAGCTGTTAAAACTGTGTGCAGGACTGCGCTATGAACCTGTTGGAATGAGCCAGGTCAGAAACAACCCTCCCTCCCAAAAGATTATTGATCTCAAGCCAAAGCAGTATATATTAAAACTCTCTACAATAGCTGTTTTACTGATTTTCATAGAATCAGCTGTTTGCTTTAATACCTTATTTCCATTACAGTCGGACACTTAAAATTGATGCCACTGTTTTCTGGCTCAAATGTAATTATGTGGATTTAAAAAAAAAAAAGGATTGAAATTTCTGTTTTCTCATGGCTCACTTAGACTGCATTTTTCTTCCCTTGACTTTCCCTTTTCCTTTGAAAGTATAGTTCTTATTTCTATTCCTGTATTAGCAACTCACTTCAGGGTTCTCATTCTCTTATTTAACGTCAAAAGTGTATGTGCTCGGTTTCAGGGCATTTATGACCCGTTCTTCCTTTTGATTGCTGCATATACTATTGGAGAAGGTAATCCTTGCAATTATGGCCACAGGAGCTATGCTTTAGACTCTGTACTCTTGTACATGCCAGTTTTGTAAGTCACTGTCTCCTGGAGTCATGTGATTACAGATGCCTTTGCACACTTATTCAGGGTTTGAATAAGTCTGTGACTCAAGTTCTGGACCATTTAAACACTAGTACCCTTGAATTCATCCTCCCTTCAGCATCCCTGAAATACTTGGAAAAGGAAAGCCATCTTTCCTTCCCAATGATATCTCTCTTAAGGCATAATGTAATCCTGCCCAACTGAGAAAAGATTGCTTCAGCCACAGTATACCATACCTCTTCAAGGTTTGCACTTGAACAGGAAAAAAAATATTAATCTAGCAGCATCCCAGCACAGAGGTGTGAGGAGCAGTGAAGTGTTCCAGTAAGCACATCCCATGTCTGCTGCTGTCCCTGGCACAGCAGTGGTGGGGAGAAGAGGACTTCTGGGTTGTGTCCCTGCTCTCAGCTCTGGGCCAGAGTCACAATGGGGCTCATCCTGAGGGGAGAATTTCGACCTATATTAGAAACAAAAGATTTAAACTTTGCTTTAGTGGAATGCTATTTTTAATGAGTGTGAATATGACCTTTTTATGGAGAAAAAGGTTTTGACAACACTAGGATGATGAGCTAAGGTTTCAAGGTGATTCAACTGGGTTGTTTTTTCTGAAAAAAAAAAAAAGGAAAATGAGCAAAAATTTTGAAAGCAGATGAGATTCTGGCCTTTTGAAATGAAAATTATATGACTCATAAATGTATTTACAGAGTTTGAAACAGAAGATGCCCATTAGTTGAAAGAGTTTAAAAGTTTTCTTCAACATACAGCATCTGGTTTTGGTAAATATTTTCTGTAAGAGAATATATCTTGAGACCAAAAGAAAATGTTACAAAATACAGGCCCATAAACAAAAAAACAGAGTTCTGTGTAGAAAACATTCATGTCTTTTTTTTAAGATCCATGCTTTTTGAATAGTCATTTCACAAATTCTGACTGACATTGCCTAGTGAGCTCACTGCATTGCCAGGTGAGATAATATTGCAGTAGTATATATTATCTCCCAGACCATTTCTTCATTTTCTAGTATCCCCTCTTCCCGCATGACCCTTTTGCTCTTTCTTGGCCACCTCCCAAAATAATTCTCTTGTGTTTTCTTTTTTGCTGACAGTTTCCATTTAAAAGACCTTGGTTTCTGCCCCTTTGTATTCATTACAGAATATAAATCAGGAGATCTCCGATTAGCCTACTTCCTTGTTTTTTTTCAGCCAGGATGATGTCAGTGAATCTTAGGGAGTGAAGTTTATTGGTTACATTGTGGGCTTTCTGCTAGCCAAATCAAGAGAAGTCCAATGTTCAAAAGAGTGTGGAAGCTTGATGTAAACAGCCATAATTTATATTGCTTTGAATCATGGTGAGAAAGAAAATTTGAATGCTAGACATGATCAGGTTTTGTGATCAGGAATTGGTTTAGCCTGAAGGAAGAAGTAAAACTTAGTTAAAATGTCACAGATCCCCTTTTGTTCTGTAGCAACCAGCCTTTAATGTACTTTGTGACTCATTTTTTGATAGGTGTGTTTGGCAACAATCTCAGAACTATTACTTAAAACATTGCCATGGAAAAGGTGTACTGTCTTTTCTAATAAAACAAACGGCCAACTTAAATATTTAAGATTCACATAGCTCTCATGAGGGTTTAATGTTATCACAAATATTGGCTGTTTCCATGTCACAGTGGAAAGCTTGGTGGCATTCAGGTTCTGACAAAAATGGGAAGATAGCTCGAGTGTATTCTCAATGCTTTCTCTTCCATGCTCTATAGTGTATTTTATGCATCATGTATAATTAATATTAGCCAAAACAGCAATAGTATTTAATGGCAAGGCTAACCTTTATCATCTGACAAGTCTGATTCGTCATTTGGAGTGAAAATCACGTTCCATTAGGAAAAGTCACATCAAGTCATATTCTCACTGCTCTGTTTATTTATTGAGAAAGCATGTTTTCACCTTATTTCTCAATCTGTTCTGATCTGTTTATTTTAAAATAAAATAAATAAAATAAAATAAAATAACAATGAAGCAGCATGCATTGTGTTTTCCCAAATAACAAGATTTCTTTCCTCTCAGAGCAGTACCAACTACTGACACTCAGAGTAAATTTTGAATCAGTGAATCTTAACCTTGCCTGTGTGTTGCTTTTAGTGGCTCTCCCAAGACTCCACAAAAGGCAGTTTCTCTTTCTTGGTCTTTCCTCCCAGTCCTGCTGGGAGCCACTCACGCTGAAGGGGTTGCTGGTTTTGCAGGGCAGGGAAGCAGGTGGTTGCGGTACCTGGGATGTGCCCATGTGTAACCCACCAGGTGGGACCTCTGTAAACTAGTGGGGTCTCCTCTACTGTCCAACCCCCATTGGGCAGGCAGAACAGCTGTGAACATCCTTGCCTCTCCAAACAATCTCCTGTGGCCTCATGCCCATTTCCTGGTAAAAAACCAGCAAATTACACAGAAAAATAAACAAAACTAAACCCGTGACAGTGAATTAGTAAACCTCTTCTGACATATGGCAGTTTACTTAACTCACCTTGAAAGGATGAGGTGTTGCAGTGAGCTCTCACACCTGCATTTGGGAAGGACCCCAAGCCCCCTGCTGTGGCTGTGATCTGTATGGAGCTTTTACACTAAATGTAATAGGGCCTGAAGGCTGCTTGCTCTTGGCTGGAGACCTTGAAAGCTGCATTTCAGCTCTGCATGGCTGAGATTCTGTGAACATTTTAGTAGAGAGCCAACAATAAAATAATGTTCAGTGACCTTTCACTTTTCTGGTAGGTCTTAGAATTCTTGTCATTTAGAATCACAATGAAAAGCAATATTTTTTTCCTGTTTGAATCAGGACAAATTGAAAGCTAATGTTTTTTTTTTTTTTCCCCCTGAAAACCATCATTCCATTCTGAGAACTAAATCTGAAAATTTCTGAAAGTGGCTTACTTTTCTGGGCCAAGACACCTCTAAAAATAAAGTTTCAAATAGCTGACACCTGCCTAAATTTCTTGAAACTCTAGAAGTAAGTTTTGCACTTGATGATTCCGGTCAGAGAGGCATCAAGTATTTTCATCTGGTTTGAGAGCACGAGAAATTAGAAGACTGCTTTTACCAGAACTCTTTACATCGCCTATACTGACTGACGTCTCATTTTTGTGTCTCAAGTGGATGGATCTTGGCTTGTAGAATGTCACAATTTTCCTTTGACATTTATTTTGTAAAAGCACATTCAGAGTAATTGATCAGTTTCATAAAGTAGATTTTTTTTTAATCAGCTGTAGACAAAATTAATGTTGAGAACCCTATTATATGATTAATGAATAGCAAAATATTAGATTTCTAGAGATATATGTGGTTATTCATAGATACGCATTGTTTGAAATAAACATTCAAACATCAGTTTTTGCTCTAAAACCTTACACATATTGCCGAAATGCCTCAAGTCTTTATTTCTTAGCACACAACGACAGGACATAGCAGGTGAACTAAATCCCAGTTTAAAGTGAGGATATCCAAAACACGTATCAGGCAACTAAGAATGGTGCCACAGAAGCAGTACAAAAGAAAGAGAAATCAGCTCTCTTACCCAAGCTCTGAGTTTTAAAGCAAGCATCCATAATAACACAGAAGAAAATGACGTATTCCCTGTGTTTAGTCTCATCTGTGACACACTACAGATCGGGACAATTTCACTTCGCTGAGCTCTCACGGGAACTGCTCATCTAAAGGATGTGACTGAGAATTTGGAAGTGTGAAGGGCTGAGGGGTTTCCCAGCTGCAAGATACCAGTTCCTCTAGGCTACTGGTTTGAAATGTCCTCAGGTTAGTCTGGGAATGGAAATTGCTAGCACACTGTCCAAAACCTACCACCTGTGGAAATACCTATGTTACTGCAGCCAGGGATCCAGTCCAGGGCAGGCAGGCAGCTCAGGGGAGGATAAACTCACTCTGGCTCCATCTCTGCTGGAAACCTCTTTCGCAACCTTCCTCTTCCTCTGCTGCCACTCTGACACCTCCCCATGGCATGCGGCCATGCATGCAAAGAACTGTGTGGTTCTGGACATATAAACAAACATGAGGGCTCTTAAAATCCACAGTTTATAAGCCAGTCTGTTGAAAACATGCTTGTTGGAGATTAAAGGCTTAAACTACCTATGTTGCCAGAAAAGCTTTCCTGAAGTTTTCCAAATGAAACATAAATTCCTCTCACTGCAATTACTGTGATCAATTGTGCTAAATCCAGCAAATAGTTGTCCTGTAAACAAACGTTTTGTTAGTGAGATTAGAGGTCACCACCATTGATATGTAGGGATAGATTATTAGTTCTGATAAAATCAGACTCAGACAGAAATTTCATCCTCTTTAGTTAAAATTTAAAATGAGTATCTGTACATACTGAAGTAACTCTTTTTCAGTAACAGCTCAATTTTTTCAGTAACACCTCAATTTTTTCAGTCATTAAGATTTCTCCAGATTTCGGTATACGAGGACAAGATGTTTAAGTGAATAGAAGAAAATGAATTGAAAGAGAACATGATTCCAGATCAGTAAACCAAAGACATTATGAAAATGCATGATCACAAACAGGAGTGTGTTTACTTTATTACCATGTTCCCTCTGTAATTTCTTTCCTCAATGGAATAGAAAAATGGCTGCCTAAAATGGTAATAACAGTACTTACTGCACACCATCATACGTATTGGAAACTCTCACCAAACTCAGGGTTTCCTGCCCCAAGGATCTTAAACATACAGTAAAATTCACACAGTAGAAATTACTGTTTGGCATGGCATTAGTCAAAACTGTGAATTAAGCTTTGACTTTAGATTAATGTTGGGAAGTTGTTAAAAACATTAAATAGGAAGCTAAACTTCTCTGATTCACTGTGCAATTTAAAGGAAAATTATATCCATTATCAAGCCACTGGCTCCCAAATAAAAGGTCCCAATTCCTGTATTAAGTTGCTCAGATAGGCACTTAGGGATGTAAATCAGTTACTTACATTCCTGAATTACAAGCTGAATGTCATGTTTGAAAGATTAATATCTCAGTAAGCAAAGTCAAAATAATAAATCTCTTTTTAGCCATTTAAATGATTTTACTCTTGATTTTTTTTTTTTTTTTTTTTTTTTTTTTTTGTTCTCACAGAAATGAAAGTACCCAAATGTCTAGGCTGAGTTATTTTCTAATTCGTATTATGATTTGCTGCAATGAGTATTTTGCATTTATTCTGCACATCGAACATGCTGGAGTGTTTTAGTACTGCAGTTGGTTCTGACCTCATGATTTAGGAGACCTCCAAAAATACCATTGAGGCAGTACACTTTTATGGCAATAGCTGCCAAGAAATTGGCCTGCAGCCATAAATGTACACCTCAGCCTGTCTTCTCAAATGAAATTCTGGAGTGTAAACTTTCTGCTGCCTTCTTTGTGGCAGTCCTGGTTTTATTCTTTTAAGGTCCTTGTACCCTTGATGATTTTTACACTCTATGTTCCCACCTTTGCTGAGGCTCTTCCATATGCAGTATCTGCTGGGTAAGGGATTAGCATTCCACGTTAGTCCAAAGAGCTGGAGCAAACAAAAAAAATAGTTAGCATTGTCACTAGCTTCTTGATGATCTTTTAACATGTTTGGAATAGTTTGCTTTGGCTGTGTAGATAAGAAAATAACCTACGGGGTAGTGCATAGAGCATGAGTGTATAACAAACATTGCAGAAACAATTGATTGTGCTGCTGATTAAAGACAATGAGACAATATCACTGTGAAAGGAGAGTGAGATTCCAGAAGGGGAGTTCATTTGAAAAATGACTGGGTGTGCATCCCAGTACAATTTTGTATTTTGGAAACAAAACTGTTAAATTTGCTTTATATACTTACGAGAATGTTGTCTATGGCATGTTGCCATTGCTAAACCAAACAGCATAGCAATAAAACATCTTTCCATGCTGGAAGAGGAAATAGGAGATTAGTTTATAAGAAATAAATTGCATAAAACTATAAGAGAAATCCCAAGGGTCTCAAATGTGTAACACACTAGGGAGAGCTTGTTTTATACAGCTTTTAGGTTGAGCTAAACAATATGAGTGTACATAATGAGTTTTTCTTAAGGAGGCTTATAATGCATTTTACTTGGTTTTCTCATTAATTTAAAAACAGGTCTCTAGTGCTATATATTGTAACCTTTTAGATTGTATTGCCCCAGTTTTCATGCTTTATTCATTCTTTGTGTTTGGAGTTTTTTGTGGTGGTGTTTTTTTTGTGTCGTTCTCCCCCGCCCACCTCCCGCAGGCCCTCGACAGAAATATCTCCGCTGTTATAGCATTATACTAGCCTATGCCTTCACAGTGTTAATTGTTAATTATGGCTTTATAGGCTGTGTGCAGTTGTCTTTGCAAAGATTTTGTGTGTGGTGACAGTGAACCACTTTATATACCTTGAAAGAAATGCATTAGGGGAAGATATTATTTCAGTTTGCAGTTGAAAACCTGGACCTGAGGTAGAATTTGTGTTGCATTTTGAATGTGAGAGTCCACCCTTATGGATCTGAGAAATGTGGCAGGAGTTAAAAGGACATCAACAGGCATGTAGACTAAGCAGTGACCTAAACTACAGTTTAAGGACTTTTCTTCATTTAACATGTTTCACAGCCAAAAGCCATCTGTCATCTGACCTCAGTGAAAGTTACTTTCACCAATATTTTTCTTTTTAATTTTTTGATTTAGTGAAATCAAAACATTTCAAGAATGCATTTTGCCAAATCTTCCCGTAACAAATGTAAACATTTAAAAAAATTCCCTGTGATAGACTCTGACACATTTTAAAAATTAGATTATATAATTTGGAAATGGGAATGATTTCTCATTTCAGCAAAACTTTTAATCTTTTTATTTTCCTTTAAATAAAATAGTCCTAAACTCAAACCAAATTGCACTGATTTCTGGATTACATGGAATTTCACAGGAACTTTTTTTTTTTATTTGCTAAATTAAACAAATAAAAAAACAGCAAAAACAATCACCACATTTAGGCTTTTCTATGTGAGAACATCTAGTAAGCCAAAGGAATGATGTTTTCATCCTGTCTGACAACCCATTAACAGTTTCACTTCCTCTTCCTCCACACGGGTAGGCATGAAATGTAGTTGTCAAACCGGAGGAGTTTCTTCGGAGCTCTCTGTGACACGACCATGGGCTAATTGACCTTGAAAGCAAAAGCCTTTGACTAAACGGTGGCATAGCTGTGAAAATCTTCTCAAGTTGGTGAGATAATTGTATACAAGAACGAGCAGATAGGGTAGCAACTACTTTTTCTGGGAAGCCCTTCATTAACGTGTTAATTGATGACTGCAGATTGTCAAAATTGTATTTTTGTATTTTTTCTTCCTCTTGCTTTCAGTAACTGCTGCTTGTCCCCCCACCCCCGCCTCTCCTCCTCCTCCTCAAAAAAAAAAAAAAAAAAGAAGTTATGTTAGGCTTCTGTGCCATGGAGAAAATCCAGGCCCCTCCCCTGTGACTTCAAAGGGGCCATTTGCAGTAGAATGACTGTCATTTGGTGGTGGAAGCAGGAAGCTATTTGGGCAAGACACAGGACATATAGGAGGGAAGGAGTGGGGGGAACAGAACCTTAGGACTGGTGCAAAAGTTTTTCCAGCTACGGTAGCACGCAGGTTATTTCAGCTGCTGGGAGGCAGCAGGCAATTGCAGAGCATTTGCTGCCAGCCTGGGAGGGAAGCTCACTTCTTTTTAGGTCTGTACACTCCTAGCCTGCAACTCTCATAAACACGGGGCCTGGGCGCAAGGGCTGATGTTTAGCATTTGGTAGCGGGCAGGGAACCATCACACTGAAACTATGAGTAACTCTTCTCTCAGGAAAATCTTGCTTCACCTCCTGCTCTAGCTCTTACGATCCTGAAATAAGCCGCAGAGCCTCGCTCTCTCTGTAGTTTAACAAGCAGAAAAGAAAAATGCCTTTTCTTCCCACTGTGAAATAGACCTTTACATTCATAAAGTCAGATGTCGGCTTGCCACAGTCATTGCTGTGTGCAAAAAACCTCGCTTTATGCCGTTTTCTGTCCTCACTCTTGTCTTTTTGTGCATTTTTTTGGGGTGTAACTTACTAAATTTTTGCTTGCCTTTGATTCCTGTGGGCCTCATTTGGATACAATGCATACTTGCCTCACTTCAGTTCCTGTAGACAGTGATGTATTTGATCTGCTGGCCCAAGATACGCATTTCTTACAGAAACCCTAATGTAAACACTGGAAGTAGTTTATAGCTGCGAATCAGCATCCAATGGCAATGATGATTTAAGTCTATGAAGAAGTGACAGAAAAAAAACCCTCCACTCCTACTCAGAGTCTTAAGGTCTTAAGGTGGTTCCCTGTTCTCTTCTTGAAGCTACAATTAGAAAAACAGTAAAAAGAGCCTCTGGTTTTCGTCTTATACTTTTCTTCTCTCTTTTTTTTTTTTTTTCAGTTTTGGTTAAGCACAAGGAAGTATATTTCTGCTGTGCTGACACTTTTTTTTTTTCTGCCCAGCAGACTTGGAGCTGAAACAGAGTCTTGCTGACAGGATTTAATATAAGGAAGTTTTGCAACAAAATTTACAGCTGGTGTAAAATACCTCAGTGAATGTCAGAAGGTAACTGCTGTGCTAAACTAGTTAGGTATTGTTGGGCATATTATCTGAGCAAGATGCTTGCCTCTCAAACAAAGTGCAGAAGTCTCCCAAGGAATCTACCCTAATTGTTAAAATATACCAGTTAGTTTTTATGTGCATGCTAAAGAAGCAGTAGAGAGACAATCCTTGTGAATTTCATTCTATTTCCAGAGGCCAGCTTAAAATAAAAAGTAATGAATCTTTTTTTGTTTTCCGAATGAGTTTGACCAACATCCTAAAAATCTGAAGTACTTAATAGAATGACACTGGGAAATGAGAAAAAAAGAGTGGTTTTGTTTCATTTTAGAAAAGATTTGCAGAGTGAAACTTACTTTCACACAACTAGTTAGCACACTTAACTGTAGTTGGCAGTTCGGCCATGGATGAAAAAATATATGTTTGTTTTGGCTGGCAATCTGCCCAGTGTATTGACCTGAGCAGTGACTTGTGCGTTTGGATGCCTGGAGTTTATTCCCAGCTATGCCACTGCTCTGCTGAGTAACTCTAAGCATTTACTTCACTGCCTGCTTCCCTCCCATTTAGGTTCTACTGTCTAGTCAGCTGGTGAACACTTGGAATGCATGTTTTCAAGAGATTTTTATCTGTACAGCATCTAGCATGGCTGACTTCTGTCTCACTTGCAATCTGTGAGGGCTTCAGTAGCAACAGAAATGATGCTGTGAATCAGCGTAGCTCCACAGAATTGTTTGGGTTTTTTTGTGTTCACAGAGAAGTTCAAAGACTGGAAAAGGTGAAACTCTAGTTAGCTGGGATATATTAATAATTGAGGAACACCATGCTCTTCCCTCTGGTTCTCATTGTGTGTCCTTGCAGTCAGCGGATCCAAAACAGAGAAAAGAATTGGTTTTTCACCCTCCCAGTCAGGCAAGGAGTGGAGTAAAACTAGTGACATGGTAGAAAATAAACCAGTAATAAACAGAGCAAATAGCCAGTGTCTCTGCATTAGCCAACATGCTTTTTATCAAGGTGTGGTTGAAACTCCTACAGCTGCTCCTGAATGTATAGGACAAAGCAGCTTCTTGTGCAGTTCTGAGTGGCAAACTACTACTATTACAGAAAGACAAAAACCTCCCTATGAGCCATTGCCTGATACTATTCAGGTGATCAATAAGGTCAATGCTGGTCATATCCAGACCATTCACTATTTTATTTACTTAACTGTCCTCAAGAAGTTTTTGAGTCCTCCACACGTGTTGTTTTGACAACAATTTTACTGTATCAACTGAGGTCAAGTTACTCCTTCGTATGGGTATGAAGGAAAATGAAACTAGACCCAGAGGTGAACTTGTCAATGCAACTATAAATGATGAGCAGTGTTTACCTAATCTGCTTTTCTTTGTTGCTCTTTTGAGCAGTGCAAGTGGTTGATACTCACTGCATGGTCAGTGTTGGCAGATGAATATGTTCGTCCCACGCGCTGTGTCCTTGTGGCAGCATCAAGCCCACGTTAACACACTTCCTACAACATGCTCACTTTGCTGGCAGGCAATTTTGTACTTCTGCAACTCAGAATGAGGGGTGAGTGTGAAGAATGGATGACACTTCATGAAAAGAAAAACTGCTCTATGATGTGAACTAAATCCTAAAGGCTTGGAGGGTTATTTCCTCTGTTCAACCCGAACACATTTTTCTTGAGCTGCAGACTTAATGCATATACCTAAGTAAGCAATTAGTGCTTCAAAAGTGCTGTGTCTCCAATGATTCCAGTAGGATTTGCTGGTTCACTATTTTTTAATTAACTGATAAGGGTTTGGAAACCTAACCCTAGGCAATTATTCCAGAAAACATTCACTACCATCCTGCAACAATATTAATTATTCAGAAATAACAATCAACTATTCAGTGCAAATTTGGAGGATGTACAGTAAACAAGGTGTGAGACCACACACAGCATGAGTACCAAAGGATAATATTTGTAAAAAGTTTTGCTGTCATGTTCTTAGAACTATATTAACAGAAGTAAATTAAATTTTAACAACTAAAGTTTTCTTAAGTTTCCACCACTTTATTTTGCAGTTTTAGGGTTCTTTCAGTGTAGGCTTTTTTACAGTAAAATGTATGCTCATCCTTTGTCATACTCTGTTATGAATTAAATGTTAAATTATAAAGTATATTTTTAAACTAATTAAAATTAAAATGCCGTAGTCAAATTAACCAACTGTGGTCCACCGTGACATGTTAAGTCTGCTTTTTATGTGCTTGGTCACTTGCAGTCTATTTTCCTAATTCAAAGAATTCACAACTCGTCTTTCTTTCATTTCCAGAAATTTGAAAGAGCTTGTTTGTTTATTCTTACTTGCAATGGGCATGTCCACAAAATTCTTCAAAATATACCAAAGACTTTTTCTCCTCTGAAACAAAACTTTAATCACCTAAAAATAGCAATCCTTTTTTTTTTTTTTTTTTTTTTAATGGGCTAATTAGTGCATCAAATTATTGCTCAGGCCCTGTATCTGAGACTTTGGGTAAAATCCAAATGGAAATGAGCTTGGCCAGTGCATTTTAACCTACATTTGTCAGACTCACAAAGTCACCATGCAATTTAGCCCAGTTGGCAGCTCTGGTTAAGCAACAAGCAGGGCTGGCATAGCTGAGATGCTTCAAGCGGGGAAGACCGTAGCACTTTGACAGAACCGTGAACACACACTTTCACTGCTTTTCCTGCTCCATTCCTGCTTCCAGTCCCTGCTTTCACTCTCGTGCCAGTAGGAACACCAGATGCAATTATGTTATTTGAGATGTACAATAAAACCGCTTTTTAGGAAAGCAGTAAAATCCTTCTGAACGTAGACATGCTACAAAATTAAAAATAGCCCACTTCTGAAGCAGAAAAAGGATTTGCCACTTGGTCTCTTGATTTACAGCTTGTGGTACACCAAGCCAAGGAGTGTTCAAGCATCTTTCTTGCCAGTATGGAAACCCTGGGAGGCATTTCCCAAGTGCCCACCACAGAACCAAGCCAAGACAGGTAATGTGATGAGTAGGTGAGTACGGCAACAGATTTGTCTTGTTTGAGCTCCTGGTCCATCTGATGCTGCAGTGCAGGCACAGGAGTAAGGGTAGTGATGGTTTGATTGTTTTGGCTGTGCCCCAGGGCAGCCCTGATGTGGAGATACAGTATCTCAAGGATCCATCCTGTTACAAAACCATAAAATAAATAAACAAAACAGTGTATTTTAGGCTCTGTAGCCATTACATCACAGGAGCGGCCAGACAAAAGGTTGTTTCTCATGCCAACCATGGAAGAGAGGATTTAAGTGAACAAAACAAACTTTTACAAATTCTGCCCTAAGCCACAATTGCATAAACTCTGTGAGATATCAGAGAGATTGTAGATATTCCCCCTTCAGTTACAAACCAATACATTTTGTTCATTTTCTCCAGCCACCTGATTTCAAGATCCACAGGATGTTGTGCATCTCCCTGACAGCATAGTCCTTGATAAGCTTGATAACTCCTATCACAATAAAATCAACAGGAAGAAAATAACTGTCAAGCTAGCAAGGCCAGGATGAGCGTCACTGAAGAATGAGGTGGTGAGGAGGGCAGGCGCAGCTTTGCAAAGCAGCTAATAAACCTTTGCAGAACTTTGAAAACAGCTTATTTGTTTTTAGGAGCTGGAGGTGAATAAAACCAAAACCTAACAGTATTAATAAGTTATCCCTCTTTACCTAAGGGAAGAAAACAAGTCCTGTGCAACTATATTTTCTCAGAAAAGAATCACAGATCAGTATTAAGTATTTTATGACTTGCAAAATATTCAGAAGAAAAAAATTGTGCCTTGTGTATTTATTTGTCACTGAAGACTCATAAATAATTTAATATGATGTAAGGTTTTGGTTTTTTTTTATTAATCCAAATACTGTAGAACTGTGTCACACTCTTAAAAATGTCTTACAAAATACCCATAGAATATGCAGGGACATTTTCATTGGCAAAAAAATGATCAATCCTTCTCATTTATTTTAATGGACACTTTTTTTTTTCTGCTTTGGAAATATAGTTCTGGAGACGTATTTAGTATCATACAGAATAGTGAGAAGATATTTCCAAAAGCAGAAAAAAGCAAAAAAATATTTTAAATTATTGTTATCTAGAACTATCCTTGAGGGAATTTCCAAGTTTCCTAGTATTTTCCGTTCAATTCACTCAAAAGAAGTAAAAAAAAAATTCTGTTAGGTTTTGATAGGATAAAAGTTGTCTATTCATATTTAATGCAAAAATACTGACTGCTCTATTTCTTTTAATAGCTCCAAGAACATGCAGGGAGAGGAGGTTTGGCATACAAATGAGATATAAAAAAAAGAAAATTAAAAAATAGATTTTAAAAGACAATAGATTTATTGCTTTCTCTCAATTCAATGAGGGCACAAGAAACCTCATGTTTTAAGGAGTTATTTTCATAATTGTTTCACTTTTTTATTAAAGTATTTTTAAAAAAAATTACCCCCAAAAGAACATTTCTTGTTCAGCAGATTACATCTTTAAGTAAGTCAGAAGTCTTGCAATTCACGAAAAAAAAAATTATCTTTTACCCACTACTGTTTGTTTTTGTTGTTTTTGTTGTGTTTGTTTGTTTGTTTGTTTGTTTGTTTTCTCATGTAACAAACACAGCCAAGACAGCTTGGATTGATTTCCTTGTTCATTTTTCAACTTCATGGAAAACGACAGTGCAGACAATGCTGAGTTTATGTAATTAACAACTCCCTCTCAAGATCAGGTACCTTTAAAAAGCACTTTTCAGTAGAGTTCTTGAAAGAGCTAGTATAAGACAAACTAGATGTTACTGCTGAGATGGTCAGGTATCTTTGATCTAAGAACAGGCATATTTTACGAGATCCTTGATTTTTATGTTATTTCCTCATTCCTCACTCCTTACATTTTCTCTGCAGTCAGGACAGTGCAGCAGTATTGAGGCTACCCAGAGGGAAATGGGGGATTCTCTGCTCGGGGCACAACAGGGTCTTCAAAGGCAAAAATCAGCTCTGAGTGCATGAGGTTTCATGAAGCTGCCTTGTGGCACCCCTTGCAGCCCTATTTTCTGTCATTCTCTGACTACCTGACTAGCTCAGATATTGCATGTATGTAAAATCATTCACATGTACGCAACACAATTTTGTTATAAGTGAGAGGACTGCTAATGAAGCTGAGTTGAGTTACGGTCTAGATGTATGTGAGCAGGTTGGACATCCAGAATTGAGTAAGTAGGTAGTACTCTGCACCAGATTCAAGCAATGCAAGAGAGAGTCACTTAGGTGTGAGACACCTCAGCCTTTTAATATCCAGTCATAAAGTAAATCTGAAACCTCAGGTGGCTGAAGAATGTAAATTGTACAAACTAAAGGAAGATCACTCAGTACATCTAGCCAAAAAAATGACAGGGCTATTTGTGCACCCTGCTGTGCACTATGAAAAGCCAATATTCCCAGTGCTGTGGAAGCACTGAGAAAAGCTTTGTGAAATCTGCTGAATTATGGACAATGGCAGTTACCTATATATTAGGAAGAAGTTCAAAAGTAGGTTGCAGAAATCCCTTTAAGAGAAAACCTCCTGGTAATAGCAACAAGTTTTGTAAACAAGTTTGCTAAAGTTTGAACATTTATTTTTCATTATTTCAAGAATCGATCTTGAGGCACAGTATACATAAAGCATTAGCAGTTTAGAATTTATGAAATCATACACAGCGTCCCAAAGAGCGAAGCGTTCATGTTATTACTAAGACTGTGAATGTGCAAACTGTGCTACATAGTAATAGTTGTTATAACGTGCAGAGATTTACCAAGAGCTCTGCCCCATTATACTGGTTTTCTACAAGCAGGTACAGTAGATTGCCTCACAAAGCTCATGATTCAAACACATCTAAGTAATTGATTAAATATAGTTTAGTTCTGTTTTGTTTTCCTTCTTAGATACTGTCTGAAGTAACAGCTGATTTAAGTGGAGGACTTCTGCCTGGACCTTCACTTTTTGATATAGTGAACACCTAGTAAGGGTGTGGTACTAAGGATGTGCTGCTCTTGTACCAGAGCAACACTGAGCAATTAATGCTTCAGCATATGGTACCACTGTCTTTATAAATGTATCAGCTGATGCAGAGAAGTGATGGTAATTTCAGGAGGTTACACATGGAGTCAGTGGTAGTGGTAGAGACAGAAAAATTCATATGGCCAAGTATCTAACAAATACTCAGGAAAATTCAAAGCTTATTTGAAATGATAATAAACCTCCCTCTTTTATATCAGACTTACAGTAACCTGTCTATCTTGCTACTCTTGATCTGGTCAACAGAAAGACCACAGTGTAACCAGCAAATCCTATTTCATAGTATCCACTGGCAGCAAGACAATCCAATTCATGACACCTCTTCTTTGTAAAAGGTACTTATCATCATTTGACACTTGTGCTTTACACAGAATCAAAACTAAAGCCAAGCCAGAAAATTATGGCTCCTTATCACCCTCATGGTTTCATCAGTGTTTGAATACAAAGTCAATCATGCTTTAGCCACACTAAATACTCTCCAGTATTCATATACTATTAATAAGCCAGAGTCCTTTGTTCTGCTATTGTAAATCTTAATGAAATAAAATGGTTTAGCTGGGTTTATTCAAAAGTGAATTTGTGAAATTCCAGACAAATCTATTTCATGTTTCTTGATTACCATGATAAAAGCTGTATCACTTCTGCTCCCTGGGGAACAGATTCTCAGGTTATGTACACTGACATAATGGTTGACTTGAATATGATTTTGGTGACTGCTATCAACTGAGGATTCTTCTCTAGTATTAAATTGTATTTTGCGTATTTACCTTTATTTGTTCCTTACCTGATTCATACTTCCAAGGGAAGGAAATGGTAGCGTGTGACTGTTAAATAACCAGCCAAAACAAATAAACTAAAAGAGGTTGATTTAGACTGGATATAAAGAAGAATTTTTTACAATGAGGGTAGTGAGACACTGGAACAGGCTGCCCAGGGAACCTGTGGATGCCCCAACACTGAAAGTGTTAAAAGCCAGGCTGGATGGGGCTTTGAGCTAGTTGTTCTGCCAATGGCAAGGGGATTGAGCTGGTGATCTTAAAGGTTCCTTTCAACCCTAAACATTCTATAATTATATAAATTTTAAGTAGCAAAATCTGCAATTTGGAAATGATTTGTCCACAAATGGTACAGCATTGAAGAACTGTCTGTTGGTAAAGTCCCTTTAGTAAATCAGAAGGTCTGGACGCCAGTCAGTAATTAGTTACTGAGGGAGGTCCTATGGTGTCTATTAAGCAGGATACATGACCAAAATGGTCCCTTGTGCCCTGCAAGTCTATTCAGCTGTAGTCTGTGAATTAATTATAATTGTGAATAATTTCTGTAAAAGCATCCATGCAAGAAGGCAAAAGCATCAAGGAGTAACTTTTGCAAAGCTTAGCTGTAGACAAGAGCACTATGCACTGGGCATGCCTGTTGTCTGTATGACTTTTGTTAAAATTAATGGGAGTGGGGAAAATTTCCACCTTTGTGTAGACTACAGTTTGAGGCAGTGCCCTGTTACCATTTTGCTGTTTCCAGGGAAGACTGTAATTTCAGCTGTGATAATAGCAAGCAATATAACCTGGAAATGAAATAACTGTAAAAACCAGTCCACAGCCAGAATACTTCAGCTAGACATGGGAGCAAAGACACAGCATGACTTTGACAGGGTCAGCATTACAATTGAATGACCCTGTCCTTTCCAGCTTTGACAAGATTTTTATTTTCGGTTTCCAGTAACAAATTTGGCTACTGAGTTAAGCTCATAGTAGACATTAGGACTTCTTCAATATGTTCAGACACTACCCCTGACTTTTTGAGTGGTTTGAGTTTAGGGGGAGTTTTGTGTTCTTTCTTTTTTTCTCTTCTCTTTTCTTTCTTTTCTTCTTTTTCATTTCTCTCTCTCTTTTTTTTTTTTTTTTTTTTCCATAGTTTGCTACTTGGCTTTGCTAAGAGATATGAAAGATTAGAGGGAAAGAGAAATTTCCAACTTTTACTTCCTCTAATGTGTTAACGAATGTTAGAAAATTTGCTATGTTATGCCAGTTTTTATGTATCTAACCCCTACTGAAATACAGCACAGAGGCCTTGATGGTATCACTAGTGATGAATTTGGTCTCAGATCAGTATCTAAATTTCTTATTCTGCTGCTTTCCAGTTTTACTTGAATAGTAGCTGGTTGCCCAACCCACCCAACCCTAAGTGACTTCTTAGACAAAACAATCTTGCTGAGTTTGCTGCATTGCTTCAGGGAGAGTAAATTTTATAGGGCAAATTAATTTCTATTGGCCTAGACAAATCTAGTCTGCAGTGCCTGAAGCGGGGGAAAAATAAACAACAAGCAAACAGGGATGTCTAAAGGTCCATGCAGGAACCTTTAACCACTTATTAACCTATTCTGACTATATATAAACCTGACTTCAGGTCAAACCCTGTAATCTAAAAATACATTTATTTACAATTTAAAAATAATCTACCTCCCAACAAGGTGGCATTTAATCTCATTAGCAAGCAAGGTGGAAGAAAGACTGAAACTGGCTAAACTTCATACTATTCAGTTATCTACAGTATTAAAAATATAATTTACAGTCTCTGCACATCATATTTCTAATAATGGCTTTAAACTGGCAGAGGGGAGATTTAGATGAGATACAAGGAAGAAATTCTTCCCCGTGAGGGTGATGGGGCCCTGGTGCAGTCTGTCCAGAGATGTGGTGAATGCCCCATCCCTGGAGACATTCAAGGCCAGGCTAGATGGTGCTCTGAGCAACCTCTTCCAGTTGAAGCTGTCCCAGATCCTGGCAGGGGAGTTGGACTAGATGACCTTTGAAGGTCCCTTCCAACCCAAACTGTTTTATGATACTATGATTTTGTTTTATTAAGAATGAAGTTACTTCTGTATCACATGTCATCACTTTTGTTAAGGAAACCATGGGTTTTTGGGAACTGCAACAAGTAGTTCAAGTCAGTTTCCTAAAAGTGTGAACTTGATTTCCTAAGATTCCCATGCTGTTTTGTGTCACAAAGGCCATATCCTGGTGCCATGGAAGCCGGTGGAGCTATTTGGGAAAGCCCTGAATTGCCGAGGGAGGTCTGGGATACCCTCTGCTTCACTCTCACACTGAATCAGAGTAGTTGGGCCTCAAGAAGAAGGTGTTTGCAGCAGCATGGGGAGGCCCAGCCTTCCTCCTCTGCTGTGGGAAGGAAGATCCCTAGGGAGATAGCAAAGAGGATGAAGTAGTTTGTGAGGGGAGATGTGGATTTAGTGCATACCTCAGCAGCCTCTTTCAACAGGAAATGAAAGCTGCCCAGATAAGGTGTTGATTGCCTCATTGAGACTGCCCTGGGCTGCAGTTATTGCAGCTCAGGCTATGTGCAGACTTGAAGAGGACTTAAAAAAATCCCACAAAAAAATCCCACCACACATGAGAATCAATGTTACTTGTATCATTCCTGCCATGACTTGAATTTAGTGTTCACTGTTTAACCTTAAAATGTTGATAGCATCACAAACAATCCCAACAACGTCAGGAATTCAGCAATTTCATACCTTAAACTAGGGATCAGTTGCAGCACAGCCATGCAGATATCTAACACCGAGTTCCCCCCAGGAAAAAAAAATATGTCAAATAGGTGTGTTTTGAAAATGAGGGTTTGAGGGTTTGATTTTTATATTTTTACATTTTTACATGTGACTTGTAATGCAGTGCTACACTGACTTCATAAACAAATGTTTAAATCCTTCACTTAATTTTGGAATTATCTGCCTAAGAGAAGAAAAACAAAAGGAAAAAGGAAAAGAAAATCTGAATTTCACCAGCCCCATAACATGATAGAGAAGGAAGAAAATCACAAATAAGGCTTTGAAATGACAAAAAATATTCTCAGACAGAGCTGGGGTGGCAAAATGTAAGTAAAAAGGTACAAAGTAAAACAGTGATTGAAAGACAGCTGAATCCCACAGAGGCATATTAGACAGTGTTGAGTGATAGGTGATAAAAGATCAAGTTCATGTCCTTTCTGTTGCTGGAAGCAGAGAACTTAAGATGCTGATTCTGACCAAAAGCATCAAAGAGAGCAGAAAGTCATGGGATAGGGTGAGTCATTTGAAGAGTGATCTTCAAATGCTCCACCCTCACCCCTTGCGAGAACGCCAATTAGTCAAAATTAATTGAGTTTGTGGAGGGGATTCACAACATGGAAGATGCTATGCAGGCTGAACAAAATAAAGACAAAATATTTGTTGGAAGAACATAAATCCTTTAGTATCCTTAGGCTGCTCATAAGTATCACCTCAAGCTGGGAAAATAATTTTTGGAGGATCTCTACTACTATTAGTATCTGTTATTGCACTACTAGGAAGAAATTGTCTTGACTCTGCATTCTACTGGGCATAGTCAGAAAGTAAGAGGCAATAGGCATATCTGTACTAGTATTTTAGTTCAGAGAAAAACTGAACCTTGGAAGAGTACATTCTGGTTGTCCCCACCTATTGCACTTTGGGTCTCAACATGGAACTGCCTTGGAGATTGTAAAATGGATTCCTCTGGGGTGAAATGAAACCAAAAGCTGTGCTTCTCTAAAGCCTTTTAATTCTCATCTGAAGTAAACCCCCTGAAACAGCTTTAGTATGGATGTTGGATCCTCAGCAACAAGTGTTTTCCTTTGGAGAGCTGTTCCTTCTGGACCATATCACTTGTTACTGTAGAACCCAAGGGAGTCTCACTCTTTTCACTTAACTTGAGATGTCTACCATATATATTAGATCCAGGCGCCTGTAACCATTAGAAGGAAATAATGACTTCAAAGCTGTGATTTATCAATATGAAAGATGTACCTTCTGCTCAGATGAATTATATGCTCAAGGCTAATATTTTGTCTGCAGTAACAATGAGAAGAGTCTAGATGATGCGGTTCTGGGTAGATTTTCATCCGATGAATCCTGCCCTAGTTAGTTTAAAATTATATTGGCAGAGAATAGGAAATAGAGTCACAAATATATGACTTGATATTTCTGAGGTCACCTCAGCTGACCAGTGCCAGGGATGTGTCTTGATCTCATATCTCTCAGCTCCTAGTTAAATGTCCTGTCTTTGCACACAGTAATCCTTAGAATTGTTTAGCTGGCTGGGGTAGCATCTTTTTAAATGCCATATAAAAATATATTTTTTTAGAATTTTAGATCAGAGCTGCCACTGACAAATCTATCCATTTTGTATCCATTAAGAGCAATATTTCAGTTTTCCCAGCATTGCAAAATTTTGCAAACACTTATATAAATTTCCTATTTTGCATTCTTTACATCGCTGAGCATATTATGAACATATGCAATACACTGAATTAAACTGACTGTACTCAATCTGTAGTAGAAATTTTTATTTGTCAAACAGTATTTAGTGAGGTCTTAATATTCATAAAATATAAGAGATCCAGGGCCATGTACTTAGTGTCCTTTTAAGTATAAATATCAACCTGAAGTAGGAACATAAAATTATACCTACAGTTGCTGAAATTTTTGATATTATGTTAACTCAAAAAGAGGAACAACACAATTAATGACTTGCTAAAAAGTGGTATTAAAATATTCTGTCATGTGTTATGTGGAGTGTGTTTTCACTAGTTTTCCAAGTTATCTGGTAACAGTAGAAGCAATACTTTCACATGTTGATAACTCTATGTTTGGTTTGTATTTGTAATGAGTCACTGGGTGAGGAATCTTAATTTGTATCATATTAATCAGTCGTGTTTGTAATTTAAACATAAAGTCCTTCAGAAAGTAGCAATAATCCTAGCACCCATTTTAATCCCTATTCTGAAGAGGCAATTAAGCACAGATAAGTAACAAAACTCCTGGACTTTACCTCAAATCTGTCCTGTACACATAACTTAATTTTATAGAAATGAATTGTCATTTACAGTGTGACAATATGTGCAATGCTTAAGTAAAATTAGTAAGAACAAGGTCTTCATGCAGAAAGGTTTGAAAAACAACAGTGGGAAATCCAGCTACCTAAGATTTGACCTCTGCAGAGTTAAAGACTTGGTGCCAATTTTAGTAGTTCCATTTTAACAACATGCAAGGCAATGTCTGGATAACCTTTTGCAGCATTGCAGAGACAGAACATATATCTAAGATGCGCAGGAATTTTTTGAAGGAGAATACCTGTAAAGAAATGAGGCATAGTTAGACTTTGTTTCAGAAGCTGGGCTGATGAAAGCTACGAAAAACCACAGCAGATGGCTAAAAGGAGATTGTAATCATATTTAGCTTTTCTCACTTCACAACTTCAATAGCCATTTTGTGCCAGGCAACCCAGCGTCTCCAGATGTCCCATTAATCCTGCTCATCTTTCTCTTTCTCTTTCTTACTCTTCCAGTGTCTGCCAGCCTGATTCAGACAGTGTTGCGAAACTACAGTCCCAAACAGACTGTTGTTCTTTCTGGTTATACCACTGCAAAGAAATTGGAGAGTCCTATTTGTTCTGCTACTTCTGTTTCTGGTGCCACCTGATGTACTTTTCAAGACTAGTATTAAATTTAGAGCTTTGTAAAGAGATCCTGAATCTTAAAAGCTTTTTTTAATGTATCAAAATTTGAGAAAAGGACCTATATTCACTGGTGAGTCTCTAAACAAATGTCACGTCAGGGATCTGAAGCTAATAATTGTATGTCACCTAAAGAAACAAGTCCAATGTAACATATTTTCTCCTTCAATAGTTATGTAATGATGGGCAACATTATTTGTGTGGACTTCACAAATGTGTGGACCCCTGCAGAGAGAAGCAAATGTTTGCTTCTAATACCATGGAACCTGAACCATTATGCATGCAACTCCTTGCGACAGGCAAACTGAAGACAAACAGCTGAGAAGATTGATTCAAGTGTGTTCAAAAAGGCATTTATTCTGAAAGAGACAGGCTTGAAAAGGTGTGCAAGGAAAACACATTCAAAATGCCATGTATTCTGAAGACATGAGGTGCCAAATGCAATCCAGATGGTGAAAGCAGTACTGTAAGTGGACATTCAGTGGGGACACTTGGGCAGTATATAGACAGCATACACAGAAAGTAAAGAAATTTACACTCTGATAAAAAGGATGATGAAGGACTTTTCTTTTACTCCACCAAAGCATGAGGTAGTGTCCCTAGAATACTAAAGTGTGGTCAGCGTAACACATGATCCATGTACTATAATTCTGTAATACAAGATGAAGTTTTTTGTCTTTATCTCCTGTTTAATCAGATCTGCATAGAAATACAAAATAAAGTGCAGAATATAAACATTCAAATAATATCTGTTTGCTCCCAGCTGAAGTACTCAATCTCCACCATTTCACCTGAAGGCAACGTGTTTGATTTTGGTTTTATTTTCTCTTCAGTGAGAAGTGCTTCATTCTGCAGCTTCCTACCTGTGTCAGACCTGTGAAGGAGTGCTCTAAGTCTCAGAGAGCCTTTTCTTTCTGATGTGTTTCAGCACTGCAGATGCATATTAGTATCTAAAGCAATCTCTTCACCTGTGCAATAACAGAGAAGATTCTACAAGCTTTTTAAGTACTTTAATTTGTAAGAATATTAGCTTCAAAGTGAATACTTCGGCACTTGGATTTAGAGATACACTTCAGAAGATTGCTGAATTTGCTCAAAACAATCTGAATGAACAGAAATGTCTTGGGCCTGAAGAAGTGGGCCTTATTCTGAACGTGTTGACATTTACTTTGACATGCAGCCTACCTTTGGGACTGCAGACTGCTGGTTAGCTGTCACCTAACTATTTCTTTGCTGTACATATTATGGAAGAACTTGAGGATTTGTCTTCTGTTTTCCCTTGAAGATGTCTTCAACTGCTAGGCCTATGTACAATGTCCCATGAAAACATCAGAAACAGGGTAAGGGGAAAAGCATCTTACAGCATTAATACTAATAACCAGCCTTTGCTCTAACCTGTAAATAATTTTATTTTGTCTTGTGTGGCTCTCATGCTCATGGGATATCCGAGAATGCTACTGTTGTCAACACATAATGAGTAATAAAAAGTAAACACTTAAGATGTCATTTTACTGTAGGCATCTAGAGAAGCTATATTATTTGAAGATTTCACCGTTGTATAAAATACTGTTTTTTATATAAACACTATAAAAAGGAAACACTTTTTAAGAAATCTTTAGTGAAAGATTTACTGTTTCTTAGTTGTATTCTTGTTCAGTAGATGAAAAAAGCTATGTAAACATGTGAATTGCTAGGCAAAATGCTCTGGATGCAAAAATGCATTTGCTGCAGGCAGTAAAATAATCTTTGGCTAAGTACTGTAGTCAGATATAGCAAAATGTAATGTCTGTGTGTCAAATTTCCTTAGCAAAGTAAAAGGATTTCCCCACAAAAGTTTAGAGAATTGTTTACTAACCTGATGGAATTTAAAGCATCTTTCTTTTATTAGAGTTTCTCTTCTATCAAATTAAATTTACTTCATTTCTTCTGAGCAAGACACCCTGCAATTGAATTAGAATAAAACCAGAAATTAATTTTGGGGTTTGGATAATAGGGAACATTTTCTCAGTTAATTTAATGTGTTTACAGGACACATTGTTAAATATGGTTCAACAAAATCAATCCAAATTACGTCAATATTAGATTTTATTTTTTCATATTTCAGAGTACATCTCTTTTTGCACAAGCTTTAACACAGATTTCTAGCACATAACAGACATTGTTTCTCCTCCTCTCCTCTCCTCTCCTCTCCTCTCCTCTCCTCTCCTCTCCTCTCCTCTCCTCTCCTCTCCTCTCCTCTCCTCTCCTCTCCTCTCCGCTCCTCTCCTCTCCGCTCCGCTCCGCTCCGCTCCGCTCCGCTCCGCTCCGCTCCCCTCCCCTCCCCTCCCCTCCCCTCCCCTCCCCTCCCCTCCCTTCCGACCCAGCTTTCCCATGGGTTTCTTTCCTTTCTTTTGGATCCCAACCTTCAAATTATTCTTCCCTACTTGAACTTTGTTGCCAGCTCCTGCAATGTTGTCACAAGTGTCTCAATGTTTAGGGTGTTACCATCTGCCACGTAGCTTACAAGAAATAAACCAACAATGACCCCGAACAAACAAACAACAACAACAACAAAACACACACAAAAACCCCTACAAGAATCCATGTTTCTAGAGACAAGTTTCAGGCTATGATTCCCAGAGAGAATTGGATTGATTTCCTCCTGAGACTTCTCACTGAGAATGTGGTTTGAGGACATCTCAAATCTGCCCACAAGAGAAACAGGTGAAAGAACCTCCAATTTGTAATTAAAACAATAAAAATCTTCTGTTTCTAAGTGATATTCAGCAAACTTGGAGCCTTATTCATATTTGCTGTATGCTTGTGAAAGCAATACTGCACTTGATAAGTCAACTTGTACTGGTGGCTCCCCCTTTTCTTGCTCTGATCAGACAGGACACATTGGTGGTTCACCACTGAGATGCCTTCTGCCTGGCTGACCCAGGGCACAGTCCAACCACAATCTCAGAGGCCTGCTTGCTTACAGAACAGCATTCCCTGTTTGAGGGGCCTCTGCTTCTCACCCTGAATAAAAAATCTGGGACATCTGTAAAATTTTTGTCAACACAGATCTTTGTGCTGTTTCCAGGAACCCAAAATACCGAAGACTGGCACTGGCATATCTCATATGTTGTGTCAGCCAATTTAGACTATCAAGGGATTGCAAAATAGACATGAAAATTAAACCCGAAACTGCTTCTGTAGGCATCTTGGAGAGAAATTCCTCTGCTGTTCCCTTTTTCATTTCTTTGCTTTGAACAGTTGTTCCAGTTAATGGTAAGTTCCCATCCCCCAGCCTCCCCACCAGATATCTAAAATTGGGTCTTTTTTCTTAAAACAAAACAGTCTTTATGCTTGCAAAGCTCTGTGTTCAGAGTACTAAACACAAGACTGATCACTCTAGTTTCTTCGCATTTTTAACAACATGACTTTTGTCTTTTAATAATTTATTTCTGAATCATATGTCTTAAGTACCATTTCCCTATTTTATTTCTTCCACTTTTTGTATATTTTTTTTTAATTATGTTTTTCTTATGAGAATGGAGGCAGGGCAATACCCATTTATCCACCCTTTTTGATTACACTGTGGGATAGAACCTGTCTGTAAACTGAATCCTCACCATCCCTTTTCCCATTCAGATAAAATATTGTTGTCTGGTGCTTGGGTCTAGTCCTGCCCTCTGGAAGACCCTTGCAATCTTTTCCATGAACCACTGTCCATTATGAAAATTCTTGGGAATGCAAAAATGCACAGAAGTGTTTTTATGTTGTTATCTGTAGTAACTCTTCAAAAAACCACAAAGCCCCCAAAAGCATATCCTAGATTTAGAAAGAAAAAAAGACATCAGAACAACAATTTTTTTTTTCAATAAAGGCTTTAAAATTCTTATGAATTAAAATATAGTGTCTTCCCATTATTCCAGCATTCTATTTGAATAAAAAGTAAAACATTGGATTGAAAAGGAAATAAATATTTCGTGAGAAAATGGCTGATATTTAAGCTTGCAGATGAAAATAAGTGAACAATATTAGACCCACTGCTGCACAAGCTGGACTTCAACTAGGATTTTAGCAGCAATTTGTCCATTAATTATCCTCATTTCTGAGAGAATATCAACCCTCAAGAGTCAGCCTACCTCTGTGAATGACGAGCATGTAGCATACCCAGAAGTCATCTGGGTTAATCGAGATTAATTTCTCGTGAGCAGAAAGCTCAAGTCTCCTGGGGTCTCATCAGAATGACAGTACTTCTGATTTATATCCATGTAACAGTGTTATTTATAGAAGGAAGCGCCTCACAACAAAATCAAAATATTATTTCTTATTTCCCCTGCCTGACAGCTGTTCTCCTCTGGAATATATATATATATATGGCTTCTCTCCTTCTTGGAGCCTTAAAATCCTTTACTTTCTCTTAATATGAATTCAGAATTATTAAATGTGATGAACCATCATATAGGATAGCTACTAGCAGATGATAGCAAAAAATTGGGTTGAATGGTCCATTTGAAAGAGGAGATGTGATTTTTTTTTATTTTAACATGCATTTATGTTGATGACAAAGGAAAGACTGCTTTATAAAGTCTGACTCAAATGAGAAAAACTCCTTTTACAAACAGCAGTTCTCCTAGGCCAAAAAGCCACAGATAGAGCAGAGGAAATTCCTAGAGCAGCCATCAGCACACGGTTTGTGCATCCCTAAAATTTTGTAGACCTTTGCCTCTCCTCCCCTCCACCTTCAAATCCAGACAGCTTCCCCTTTTAATTTGGCAGTATTTCAGAGGTTATGAAAGGTTGCTGGCCTGGTACATCTTTCTTCCTGCCTGTAAAGACAGCTGTTCACATGTGACCTCAGATAGCCTGAAGTCTGGTACCTTGTAGCTTTTAGGTTTAGGAGAAGAAAGCGCTGTGGGAAAGCTATGAAACTTCTTTTTGCAACAGGATACATATTCTGTTTCTGCTTCTGCTAGCTATTGGTAAATGGGAACTTAACAGGAGACTCATAAGCGTGAAGGCTTGTCTTGTGTCAGGAGACACTGGACATTTACACAAAAGGTAATAAACAGAAAAGAAGCTGGATCTTGAGAAAAGCAACAACATCTGTTAAAAACCTCTTTTTCAGAGATTTGAAATTCTGAGACTGAGTCTGAGGGAAATGGCTGGGAGAACAGAGCACAGATGAAAGAGGGCACGCCGTTAAAAAATGCAATGCTAATAAGTGGGTAATGCCTCTGCACAGACTGTGTTTGTGTATCTACACCCACAGCTCCTCGCCCTTGTATTTTTTAATCTCCCAGAGGAGTGCTAATACTTTGCAAACTTGCCATTTTTATGGCATTACACTCCTTATAAAGAAGAAACCTGAAACAAAACAGTTATGTTTGTAGAGACACTGAATGATATATGGATGAATCTTTATTTTTAGCTGATCTAATGTCTTGACAGCAGAAGTGCTGAAGAAAACTAAATCCCCTATATTTAAAGTTGTTTAAGAATTGTGTTTGGCACCACTGCAGAGGACTAACCTTTGGTGTACAAGTATATGTGCAGTTTTTTGCTGGTATTTATATCTGGGCCAGTAATCTGGAAGGAGTTGCAATCTTCAGTCTGTTGAAATCAAAACTTCCAATTTTCTCAACAGTTTTCTAAAGCATTCTGGAGTACTGCCTATGAAAGAAGCACATGCAAATCACATGCAGATGGAGGAGAAGTTCTACTAAATATCAGCAACTTACACGTGGTGCCTACATCAGACTGAATATCATGATTTACTGTCCTTCCTGTAAAAAGGAAGAGTTCCCTATTGCTGGCAGATTGCAGTATTCTTGCAATTTTATTAAAGCCTCTTTTTAAAGCAGGCCATAGACCTCAATACCTGTGCACAATCCAAACAACGAGACTTTGCCTGGAAGGGGAGCAGAGGCAAAGTTGGTACAGTATCCCTAATGTGGTTGCGGGGATCTTCCTCTCTATCTCTCATACTTGAAAGAGTAGCTGGGAAGAATACTCACTCCTTTCCAGGACTATGCATGAGCAGTGCAAGAATCATTCTGGCACCAGAGAAATTTGCGTACTGTGTGTAAGGCTTCAAAGAGCCTTCCTCTGTATAAAACGGCAGGATTGTGAGCTTTTGGCCCCTAATGTTGAAAGTTTCATAAGCAAGTTACAATCTCAAACATACTGGATGAGGAATATCTTGAATTTGAGAATGCATTTCCTAGATCCACATGACCAGAAGCAAGGCCAGTCCTCAACTAGAATTTGAACAAATTGATTCTGCTGTAAATGTTTGTTTTGTTTGTATTGATTTAGGAATTTCAGAAGTCTCATGAGAATGCCATGTATCAACCTTTATCAGGCTTAAAAGGAACTTCTTTGAGGTTCAAATTTTTAAACTTCACTCTCTGAATATTATATTCACCTATATTCTCAAAATATTTTGCTTTACAGTCTTGGAGTTCCAACTGTAACTGCAATTATAGTTACCATATTTCTGCAAAGGAAAACAAACCACAGAGGTACTAATCTAGGGGTGGCACAATTTGCCATAGCTTCACTGGAAAACAGCAGTTGAAAATCCATTATGTAAAAGTCTTTTTCTGGAAAGAAATAGAAAACAGTGGAAAACTCTCATGCACGTCTCTACCATGTGCATTTAGAAACATTTGAATCTGGGACATTCCACGTATATCTAAACTTTCAAGTACTGCTCTGAATAAAATAAAACGTTTGATATCTCTCAGTCTGTCATGATTATCTCTTATATCCTTAGTTTTCATGTGGAAATTAGATACATTTATCCAAACAAATGCATGGCATTCTTTGTCACCCTGATGATAAAACTGACTGGGTAGTTATTCATATGAGTGAGGATGAGACATATTTTTCCCACAATGGTGAAATAATGTTTTTCTTGGAGTACAGTGAGGCACCCACTAAGATGCATCAAAAATGCCTCAGCTACTTTGACAAAAGACAAAAAAAATTGCCAGACCTTCAAGTACAAAGTGAATAAATAAGCAGTATAAATCAGGGAAGAAATAAGAATCAATTGCCAGGCCCTCAGTCCTAATGTGTGCTGTCTCCACAAAGTCCCATTTGTGGCCTCCGAAATTATTCTTTTATTTTAGATTGTTTTTAAAATACAAGCCACAGAAAGAGGAGTTTTCCAGCACTCAAATTAATGTATGGAATACTGCAGTGGTAAAAGAAACTATGCTAGCAATGTATATGTAAATTTATTTCTGCCTTTGAACTCTGTTTATACATCACTCTGGAACTCAGCTGCTAATATTTAGCACCAGTATAGTCCTTGCTTACAGCACTGTAGCGCCAATGGGAAAAAAAAAAAAATCCTTTTCTTAGCAAGGGATTTCAATAAAAGAGAGGGAAAAAAGACTGGTTTTGTTGAACTTGCCTTGCACGTAACTTTTTTCATTAGCTGTGAAATGTCCACATCTGCAGCTAGAAACAAAACTGATAGATTTCAGTGATCCGAGGTGATACTGTTATAAGGGAAATATCAGTAATTCTGTGATTCAACATGTACTTTCCTTGTAAAGGAAAGCCAACATGAAAATACTTTTGCATCTGAGATCAATAAAAATGTTCTAATTTTCAAAGAAATATCTTAATGGACTTGTCAAGAGAAGTACTACGAAACTGCATTGATCAACTGTCATTGCTTTTTGGACAACAGCAAATTTTTCTAACTTCCAGATCAATGTGGTGTAGAGTCTTAATCCATTCAGACCAAAATACTTTGAAGTTCTTACACAAAAGCCAGCTGGTGGAAGTGTGTTGTAAAAAGAACTAGCTGAATTATTTATTGTGAATAATCTGTGTTATGAATTTACCCTCCTACTGCCCCACCTCTTTTTCAAGAGTTTTCTGCAATGCAGTCCTCATCACTGTGAGTGCTTGACAAATGGTTTATGTTGATGCATTTTTATATGGTTCCAAGTGTTGCTGGATCTCCTGAAAACTACTATTTAAGTTACTATATTTTGTGTCTTACAGTGAAAACACCACTATCTAGTAAATATTTTTATGGTGTTATTTCAGTACACTGATGGGATGATCAAAACTTTTTAACCTAGAGATTCAAGAACAATAGAGGCATACTATTTGATTGTCTATGTAAAATGAATTGATATATGATTACATTTACTGGCCTGTAATTATCCCTTGTAACTTTAGACAGTAAACTGAAGTTGCTAATTGAGTTGCATAGGCACACTATATAGTCTCTTTCTCTAAACGAGGTTGAACAAATGACTGTCACAGACGTTGAGGCAGGTCTTCAGTACAGTTATTGCTCTTCATAGGTGCCTGTGCCTTCCATTGATTAGATTGGGAGTTTAAAGGCACTATGAACACCAGGCTGAAGAGTTACATCTGGGTGTGGATGAGATTCCATGGTGTGAAGTCATCCTTATGCAGTACAGACAGCAGACTATTCAATTCAGCTAACATCAGACTGGTTTCTAAGGTTATCTTTATGGTCAGTAAGGAACCTAAGTCAGTCTAGAAAGTAAACACTTTCATCCTGAGTAAACTTACAAAATAGCTAGGTGACATACCCTAAAGGGCTTATTTCTCATAAGCTCTTGTGATGGGAACTTAAATAACCAGCCCATATCTGCGTATCCATACTGAGGATATCTACATCCAGTTAAATTAATCTCACCTACAAATCTCACCCACTCAGATTAGTATTAATGAATAGTAGTGGTACCAGCCCTTTTCCTCATGCTAGAGTATCATTTCTAACAATAACATAGAGAAATGAATTTTCAGTGTTAGTACCTACCTACCTACTGTTGACAGTTACTGTGTTGAATTATTCGGTGGCTTCTAATTATTTTTTCAGAGTTATCATCCCTAAAAACATAATGAAGAAATATAACATTACTTAGTTACTCTGCAGGTGGATTACTGCATCAGGAACCCACTTACGCTTTTCTTACTAAAAGATCACAAAAAGTGATCTTTATTTTTCTAAGAATATTCACAGAATCACAGAATGTTAGGGATTGGAAGGGACCTCAAAAGATCATCTAGTCCAATCCCCCTGCCGGAGCAGGAACACCTAGATGAGGTTACACAGAAAGGTGTCCAGGCAGGTCTTGAATGCCTCCAAAGTAGGAGACTTCACAACCTCCCTGGGCAGCCTGTTCCAGTGCTCTGTCACCTTCACAGAGAAGAAGTTTCTTCTCAAATTTAAGTGGAACCTTTTGTGTTCCAGTTTGTACCCATTACCCCTTGTCCTATCATTGGTTGTAACTGAGAAGAGCCTGGCTCCATCCTCGTGACACTCACCCTTTATATATTTATAAACATTAATGAGGTCACCCCTCAGTCTCCTCTTCTCTAAGCTAGAGAGATCCAGCTCCCTCAGGCTTACCTCATAAGGGAGATGCTCCACTTCCTTAATAATCTTTGTTGCCCTGTACTGGACTCTCTCCAACAGTTCCCTGTCCTTCTTGAACTGAGGGGCCCAGAACTGGACACAATATTCCAGATGTGGTCTCACCAGGGCAGAGTAGAGGGGAAGGAGAACCTCTCTCAACCTACTAACCACTCCCCTTGTAATACACCCCAGGATGCCACTGGCCTTCCTGGCCACAAGGGCACAGTGCTGACTCATCATCATCCTGCTGTCCACCAGGACCCTCAGGTCCCTTTCCCCTACACTGCTCTCTAAAAGGTCATTCTCCAACCTATACTGGAACCTGGGGTTGTTGCTACCCAGATGTAAGACTCTACACTTTCCCTTGCTATATTTCATTAAATTTTTCCCCACCCAACTCTCCAGCCTGCCCAGGTCTCGCTGGATGGTGGCACAGTCTTCTGGCACATCAGCCAAGTGGATATCTCATAACTCTACAGATGCAACAGACAGGTGATGAAATATCTGAGTCATAAGATATTTGTGCACTGACTCAAAAATAATTGGGAATAAGCTTCCTGTTAATAAATTCACCTGTGAAAGGAAGATGGTTCTTGTTATCAAAGGACTAAACAACCTTTTCAAACAGCCTTCCAAGAGTTTATAAGTGAGTTTGGTAGGTTTATGAATGAGACTACATGATGTTTTTACAATGGGGGCAGTGAAACACTGGCACAGGTTGCCCAGAGAGGTGATCGATGCCCCATCCCTGGAGACATTTCAAGGTCAGGTTGGATGGGGCTCTGAGCAACCTGATCTAGTTGAAGATGTCCCTGCTCATTGCCGTGGATTTGGACTAGATGGCATTTAAGGGTATCTTCTGATTGAAACTATGCTATAATTCTATTATGTTGGATCCGTTTTAATGGGTGAGTGGACTTTTGATGGTGATTCTAATCCTGTGTTGTTGCTAAAACTGTTGTTAACTCTTAGCATGTCAGAAGTTTTATTTAACCATTTCAGAAATGATGTTAATTCTATTGAGTATATATACCTCCAACAGTGAGCTAGCTAGATAAAATTATTTATCTAACTGCCTGTCATGCGAAGAAACCACTTTACTGTGAACATCTATCTGAGTCATTCATGTGCAGTGACACAAGCAATTTACTAGAAGTGCTCATTCCAGTTTTTCAGGAATTTACATCTTCCTTTGGCTTATCAGCATCTACCAGTGCATTCTTTTTCTTTATTAATATATATTCAGAGAAGCACAAAAACGCTCACTAATCCAAAATACATTTCAGAAAGCGTATTTTTAATTTTGTTAGTTAAAAAAGCATAGTTAATAGATGCAGATTCCAGGAAAAATATCATTCGTTGTTTGGAGATAAGATTGAAATATGGCTTTAAGCAGCTACAGGTGATACTAAATTTGTCTTTCCATATTCTACTCAGCACATGTGCTAGAGCAGGAGGTTGGGTGGAAAAGGGGGGAAGAGGAAATGGGATGTTATTTTTATATTCCCTCTTTTATCCTGCAGTTGGCTGGTATATGACCTTACATCTTCTCTACCAACTGCACAAACTCCAAGAATACAAGTCAGTAGCCTGAGATAATGAAAACCTGGAATCACTCTGGCACAAATGGTCTTGCAAGAAGATGAGGTGGTAAGCACAGATGTTGCCAGCTTCTGTGTCAGTCCTCTGTCATCAGGTTCCGCTAGTAGGGTTAAACACTACTTTTGAGAGATTTATGTTGGTATTTCTCATGTGAAGTACTCATGATGAGGATTGTGTCCTTTGATACAGATGATGTGAAGAGTATGTGCTACCCTTGGTTATGCCCTTTGCTTAAACTTGTCCCTTGACTTTCTTGTAGTAAATGGAGCATATGAAAATACACTGGAGATATCTTGCTAAATACTGTGGCCAGCTCAGAAATGCTAAAACTTAACCTCAAACTGAGGATTCCTAGCTATTGAAACAATAGTGTTGCTAGGACTAAGAGGGTGTAAAAAGCACAAAATATTCCTGCCCACAAATATGCTGGAGAAGATAAAAAATAAATTAAATTTCCTAATATCCTGATGTCCACCTCACTGACTTTTACTAATGTTTAACAGCTTCTCTTTACCCCTCACTGTTTACTGACATCAAGGATAAATTAGTATGTGTTATGGGTAAGATGCACTCAAATTAAGACATTTTAATTTTATGTCCACTTGATGCTAGTACAGAGGAAATTATATTCAGTTTATAATTTGATCTGCTGTTTTGCACAAGTTTGAACTGTGCTTTTCTTCTGGGGGTTTCCTAAGAATCCCTATCTAGTACATTTATCCTTCAATAACTTTTAGATATAGAGATAAAGAAGGGAAAAGTTCCAGTTTAGATTAGACTGTTTTCAGAACCAAGGCTTTCAGTATCATTATTTGCAGCTAGTTTGAAATTAGGGGAGCTAGGGATCAGCACTGTCCTTGGGGAGGGGTTGCTTCTCACAGAGAATGATGCAGTGGAAATGTGCCCCCATCTTGCACAGGGCCTTGGTGCTTTCTGGTCTGCTTTAATTGATGAGAACAGTATTTTTAACAGGGCAAGTCTTAACCCTGTCCAGTGGAAAATGTACTATCTCTAGAATGGAGAATTTTGCTCCTGTAGCAGTCTGGGACATCCTTGTTACTGTCTGGTGGCTTGAGCTCTTCGTGGCAGCTTGTCTCCACTAGCGACAGTAGAAGACTTATCTATGTATTACCCTGCACTGAAGCCTCAACTGGTATGTATAAGAGAATGACTTTCATATATCTGCTTTATAAAATAGAACCCTTTCATTTCTAAGTGCGTATTTTCTGTAGCTGATGTGACAGCTTTAATCACAGTTATTTTCCTTTTTTGCTTTAGAGACATGTGGAAATGTGTACATAAATACTGTTCAAGTGAAGTGGATACACATTCATAAAGCATCACAGAGAAGAGATGATTCAACAGTCCTGGAAAAAGGAAAAAGTTATAGGTGAAGTTATGAAAGAAACTTCTAGCGAGCAAGGCAGCTTTCAAAAATAAAAGAAAAAGATCTGTTTTCTTTGTCAAGTAACATCACTTCTATCTTCTCTTAATCTCAGAAAGCAGAACAAAGTAAACCAGGCAACAATACTGGATTGCTGTGTACTCTTTGCTGTCACCTCATGATGGAAATAAAGAAGATCAGGATGCTGTAATTGCTGCATGTGCAGTGTGGGCTGTATGGCATGTACCACTTGCAGCTCTGGGTTGGACAAGGCTCTCTGTAGATAGTCCTCCATTCAGAAAGCTGTTGTAATACAGGTGAGCTGCTCCACAGAGAACTTAACGTCACAGAACTTTTTACATATTCCCCATTGGCCATGCATGTTCTACATGTTTTTCACAGACAGCATATCAAAAGCCACAAGTTCTAAAAACATTTTGAAAAAGCCCACAGGATTGCAGTAGAAGACATAAGATTCAATTTGGAAACTTTCATACATTTGCTTTTGAGACATTTAAACTTGAAAGTGATTTTCAAGCTATGTTGTGCCATTATGATAACTAATAACTTTTTTTTAGATTTTAATAGTATTTTTTCAGGTGATCACTGAAGATCAGATGTTACATATAATATACATATACAAAAATGTTACATATAATGCGATGTGTGACAATGTTCAATGAATTGGCAATAACTGGTGAGAATATGGTAGTGCTGAAGAAGACGTGTGACTGGAACACAAAGTTTATTAAATGTTCAAATAAACAACCTGACTATCTACCTTCTGCTTCCAAACCTCTCCAGATGCAAAAAAAACCAATTGTAAACTATTTCTATTTTCCTAGATAGATTGCATGATGTCTGCTGATACCTTCAGGGCATTGTATTTCTTTTTCCATTAGCATTCCATACTGGTGGTTTGCTTGCTATATTTTTTCTTTCTTTAAAAAATTTTGTTTGATTCTAATCTGCTCCACTCACAATCTCTTGCACAAGTTTATCAGCTCTTTCTTCTATTGCTTTCTCTGCTGAATATTTTATAGCTCTCTGTTCCTCTTTCTTTCCTACTTTTAACACACAAAAAATAATCTGAAGTAGGTCTATCAATCCTGCGTGGAGAACAGGAAAAATCAGAAATCCTCACTGATCTAGGTAAATATCATCTGCTGATGATCTTGTTCTTGACAGGATGTGTCTGATTTAATTTAGGATGGACAAAAAAAAGCAAAACAAAAAACTAAGTGCTATGAGCTATTCTGAAAAGAAGAACTAAGAAATAAAGATATGTGAGACACAGAGACAAAAGGCAGGATTATCTACAGCCTTATTTGCATTCTTCTTTGCTTTGAATTTGAAGAGTTTAAAAATTGCTATCTAGATGTATATATTGTGCCTGCATTATTGAATGGTTTCATTGCATTGACTTACATCATAAATGTGCTTTGTAAAAGAAAAGAATATACTATTAGACTTTAATTTGAACAGAACACTTGAGGAATCATTAGGAAATGAGGTAAAGATAATACAAAGGAGAAGATAATTACTTGGCACTGGGCTGGGCCAGTAAAAGATACAATTTCGTTGATTGGCCTACAGAGTACTATGAACAAAAAAACAAATTTAGCTAAAACTCTCCCTATATACCCATATATAGCATTTCATCTCTTAGTGATATTGAACTGCATTGTACTAGCTGCTTTACATCTTCTCTTTAATTTTAGTGAGAATATTATGCACATCATGTCTCACAATAGTGATAATGACAGACAGAACTCTGAAAGTAATTGTATCCTTGAGACGAGATGCCCAAAGGTAGGATTTGGAGAAGTGGTAAGAGACTGAAACGAACCTTACTCCATGTCTTTTAAATTGTTCTCTCATGGCCCCAAATCTTCTTAATACAACAGGAAATATCCCATTATTTGGTGGAAGATGTTAAACTCTCTACTATTGTCTTCAGTCCTCAATTTGCACTCAAGATGAATCCTAAAACAACTGTGCTGTCTCTGGCAACATGTAGTGGTGCATAGTTTAAGCATCAGTGTGAGACTCAAGTTCACAACTGCAAGTTCTGCTCTAGATGCAGGCACCTGCTGGGTGCTGCAAAAGGATCCTTCTCTCTTTTAAGACCATGAGTATCTCTCAAGATAGTGTTGCCCTTTTGTTCATGTGGCAGTTTCCTCAGACACTTGAAGAAACGGCATCTGCAGCATATCTATACTTTTCAGCCTGGATAGGATAAGGTTTCTTTTCAGCATCATCTATACTTCTTTTGGTGGGCTAAAAGCAAATGGAACTAGGGCCTCCCCTGGAACACAGGGTATGGGTCACTGAAATAGTGCTTGTGAGATTTAACACTAAACTTTATTTGTTTTCATCAAAAATGGGGCATAAGACACAACTAGAGCTGCACATGGGTGAGGAAGGTATTGCACAAGTGGGAGGGCACATCCCTCCCTGGTGTCATGGTTTTAGCCCTCAGCAGGGTGAAAAAAAAATAAACACCCCCAAAAAACCAAAACAAACAAAAAAACACAGAACACCAAAAATCCGAAGTAACTGGAGCTGGTATTGGCAACTAAGTTAAAGGAAGGATAGTCTGGAAGTTTGCATGTGTGTCTTAGGAGAGGGATCATTGTGGCAGCTTTCTTTATCCCCCTCCCCAGACTTCAATTATCTGTGTAAAGAAACAGGATTGCGCACTCCACACACAGCTCCCTGTAGCAGTCAAGGTGAAAGAGTGGGAACAGGCTCCGTGCCATCACACGCAGTCAGGAAAGAACAGATCAGCATCTTACACAACTGAGCAAAGCCAGCTCCTGAGCACTCCAGAAGGCCTCTTACATCCCATCACCAGGCTAACCTCAAGAACCAAGGTTTCTCAGCTCACCCCATGAGCTGCCTACCCATTGCTGAGTCCATGCTGAACCTGCACTGGGAACAGGCAGGGGTACCTCTACCAATCTGTGGGAAGTGACACACAGCAGTGGCTTTGGTTCCTGGCTTTGATCAGATCAGGAGAAACTGAGTCTCCTTCCCAGAGCTGTGTTTTCTGGCACTTAGTTGGTCATAATCTTCATCAGCAGAGTGATCCCAATGAGAGATGGAAGGTTTGTGAAGGCTGAGTGGTGAAGGTCCTGTTCCTCAGGCACTGCCTGGAGCTGGAGGGTGTAGGTTCGGTTTCCTCTTTTCTTTGTAATGGTTCAAACCAACATCTTATGTTTAACAGGAGAATGAATGAAGAAATAATGCAAATAAGTCAATTACTTGTGCCACTTGAAGTTTGTTCTTAAAGAGAAGATGAAGATATTACATTTCATCGCTTGGCTCTTGCCACATTGAAGATGGTTTAGTTTTAAAGAAGTAAGCCTGTGGAGAGCTTGTTTATTCAGAGTGCAGTGATATCTATGTCACCCCACACAAACAGATTATTAATACAGTACTAGTTCTGACACTGTACACTGATTTGTGGCTTTTTCTCTTGTGCACGTTTTGTGAGCTAACTGAAAGAATAAAACAGAACAAAATCGTACTGATAATACCAAGAACTCTTAGTTAAAAAGCATGTTATGTTGTAATATAATTTTTGACAATTGTTCTGTATAATAGAATCCCAGGGATTAAGGACAAACGTTAGAAAGATGGTAGAAGAATTTAAAAATATTTGTTTAATAAAGTCATTAAATTAAACATTAGTACTCTCAAGAAACTTTTGACTCTTTCACATAAACCAAAGTTATTTGTAGTCACTTCTAATTCAGTTAAAGGCTAATCTCTTTTAAATCCTCACTCTTGTCTGTTCTTTACTGAGACAGTAAAATCTGATTATTAACAAAGGTGATGGAGTGCTTTGGCAGCCAGCTGCTGCAGCTCTGTGTCAAATATAAGACGAACTGATATGGGAAGGCTCTGAGGAATACACAGAGAAACTGTTGCTAGCATGAACACCTGACAATATTCAGAGTGCTTCTCAAAAAGACAGATGGCTAAAGGAAAAACTCCGCCATAATCATGTAACAACAAAGCGAAGGCCTAATAAGAAAATGTCTGGATTCATCCATATGGGTGGAGAAAATGAACTGCATTCAAGTGGAAATATTTGGAGCAAGCAGTATTCTAGCAAACAACCTATTTGGAGCTGATGCAGGCAGAGTCAGCTGAGCTCTCCTGAGGAGAGAAGGAAATGAGTCCCCTTGGCGAGGTGGGGCAAAACTGAAAAGTTCAAGCAGAGGTCATGGCAATTCCTGGATCCAATGGCCCAGGTTGCAGCCTGTGTTTGAGAAGTGCACAGCTCAGCATGGGAAAAAGAGATGCAAGGTCTGCTGTGCTCTGCTTTGATCTTCAGCTGACCGAGTGACCCCATCCTGTCCTTCAGCATATGGAACTCTCCAGGATTGGATCCTGCAGGGATATCAGCCTCTGGGTAAACTGAAAGCAGATGACAGCATTATCTAAGAGTTACAGGGACTCATCCCAACTCCCCCTCTGGACTTGCCTTCCCCACTGCTACAGTGGTCCTCTCACCCTGCGGTCTGAGGAGATGACAGTGGCAGCAAGGAAAATAAGGATGTATCAGACATCTGATGACAGTATCAACACTGCAGGATGGGCAGAGAGGAGAGCAAAAGCTGTGTGATGTTCTCCCCTTGGCAAGCCACAACAAAAAACAGAAGTTCAAATGGGGGTTACTGCATGTTTGTGGGGTAACTCGGAGATAGCATAAATGGCAGAATACTTTTACCCCAAAATGAGAGTTTGATTCCAGCTCTACAGACCCCAGACTGATGGGCCCAAAGGATAGGATAAAATTTCCTCTAGATCACTGATCCACTGAGAGTTTTACCTGCCAAGGAGTGAGAAATCCCAGTTATTCTTTCACAGGGATCTTCACCATAATGCTGTTTTGATATGAAACAGGTTGTAGGTATATATGGCTGCCAAAGTTTTCTACAGAAATACTCTTGATTTCTCTCAATGGAGGCTGTTTTCCTAAATGAGAAGCTTACAATTTCTATGTATGAGCAGAAACAATCAGATTCTGCCATGTTTACACAACATAGAATGACACTGCAGCAGTAAAAAACATTATAATGTAAACAAGGATTAATTTTCATCATTAAATTGGGTATAATATTCTATATGTTACATTACATTTGCACAAAGGTTGCTGGAAAATCTTAAGTCAAAGCTCAATGCAGAATACCATTTTCTTCCTGCAATTTTTGGAACAGAGAGGTTGCTAATTCACACTGTTGTGTTTCTCTTTTGATAGCAGAGAGGCTCATTCATGTCACTGTCTTGAATTTAAATTTAGATTGCTTATATGTGTTCATATTTTCAATTTATATTATTACATCCACTCCTGCTCTATTCTTTGCTCATTAGGGACCTCTGAACAACAGCTTGAGGAAGTTCTGTTAAATGAATCGCATGCCCTTTGCAAGAGCTCTTTGAATGACATGTGTAATTATCGACAATTAACAAGATGCTAATTATACCTTCAAATTATAATCCTACTGAGCAAAATAAGAATCCTTTATGGAAGAAAAAATTGTTAAAGGCACAACATTATATTAAGCCAAATGACAAAAAGTTTGGCAACTTCTAATGGTATAAATCAAACAAACTGCTGAACATATCATGCAGCTTGCCAGAATGGCTCACTGCCAATTAGCTTTTCATTGCATATTCAATAAGTTGGGGGGGTGGTGGTGGGTAGAAAAGTGAAGGAGAAGAGGGTTTAGCTGGTGTGTCACTGTTCAATCAATAAAAAATGTCAGAAAATCTGTAACTATTTCAACTTTTCAGTGTGTGTTGTCTAACAGTTGCATCAAATTGACAGAGAAGAAAGGTTTGTCTGAAAGGTTCGAAGCTACAGTAACTTTAATAAATTCGATATTTGCAAGAGAAATAGCAAGAGAAAGCCTTCTTGTCAACATAATATCTCGGACCTAGTCTCGTAAATGCTCAAGGTGGATTAGCTGTGATTTGTTGGTTTTGTTTGTTTTTTTTTTTAGCAGTTTGCATGAACAGTTTTGCATCTTTATCTGCACTCTGAGATGGAAATCTTTGCAAAAGTAGAGCATCTAGAATTAAAACTCTACATTCACATAATCTAAATTTTTATTAGTTATATTTACTCCTGGTCTAATTTAGCTTAAGCATTTTGTTGTTCAATTCATCCTGATCTAGTAATTCCTCAAGGACTTGTTTAGTTCTGGTATCAGACTAAGGTGCTTATAATACTAAAGTTTTGTTGGCATGAATAATAACAAAAAATGTGTCCAATGTATTTAAAACCTAACAAAAATCCACCTATTTTCTCTAAAATGACTGCCCCTACTGAAGAGTGAAACAGAGCTTTCAGGTATCATGACAGTTCTCTGAGATGCCTGCGTTTTGTACCACTTCTGTGGTAAAAGATGTGAAGAAACTCAAGAAGAAAAAATACAGATAATTCTCACAATAAGGTAGAATTATCAATGGTCTACCCTGCAAACATGTCTGCATTCCTTATAACTTTGGGTAATAAATGCTAGAGAAAAGGACAGCCTTCTGCTGTCTATATCATTGTTAGTTCTGCTGCAAACATGCAGTGGGGCATAGTTTTGGCTTTGTGAGCTTTCTTGTTTTGCTTTGTTTTCTTGTTGACAAATTCCAAAAAGTTTATAAAGCTTCATAGGAATGCTTTGCAATCACTCACTGAAGTCTGTTAGGTGTTCTGGCTGGTCAAAGCAGTGGGCCCCGCAGCTTCTGGAACTGTTTTTGGGTCATGTAGAGTGATCTGCAAACACTCCAAGTCAACCCTTTGCAAGCATTTGACAACTTGGAATTTACACACAGCTGATTTTCCAACCTCCACAAAAGGTTCATTGATAAGCCAGTTTATTTCCAGTGAGTACCTGATCCAGCTGAAGTTTCAAATTCAGAAATCCTTGGAAATTTTTAACTCTATTCTTTATTTTACAAAAAGTAATTTCAAAGACAATATCTGATTTTTTAGCTACTTAAGAAAATGTTTTCTTCTCTACTGTGCAAAAAAGATATGGTAAAGTTTCCATGTCTTAAGAGAAAGTGGAAACTACTTAGAAATTACGTCAGAAGGCATGTCATCAGGAAAGTGATGGGAAACTGGATGACAGCTTCTGTCATACTCCATCTGTACTTAACTTTTCATAACCTATCTTATGTAAACATGGAAAGGGAAGACATTGTTTAATTAGGCCTCATGCTACATTTAATAGTCATTAATTACTTTCTTCTTTGTGAGAACACAGGGAAAAACAGACTCATAATTAATCTAGATTTAAATACCCAAGAAAACAGAACTCCTATCTGCCAGGACTCGATGTAGCACATTAAAAGTAATCCCATTTCCCTGTAATCTTCTACTGGAACCTGAAGGGGCTCATGATCAATGATTGGCAACTAGATTATTTTCTATACCACTCCATGCAGCAACTTCTCATCTTTAATTTCTAGACTACTCAGATCACTGTATACTTCAACATAGTTTTCCAAAGCATGCAAAACTTTTCTGTTTTATGTCATTTTGTTTGTTATTGGATTTTCTGGGGTTGTAGATGTTAGATGATTATTTTTATGAGGTATGCCTGGATGGATAATATAGAATATTAGGTTGCTAGTGCTAGGCAGACATGCACTGAGTTTTCCAGTCTCAGAAATTGAAATGAGTAGACTTTTTTTGTCTCCAAATCCCATAGTTTGCTTGTATTCTGGTAAGAAAAGTACTCTGGCTTGATTTGTAGGAATACGCCTCTAAGCATTTGATGAAGAGCATATCCAGAAAAGTGTAACATTGAACAATAACTGTATCCTGTCCACAGAGCAGGACATGTAATACTGAGGAGCAAAAATCTCCTACATCCTCAGTCTTGGTAGAAAAAGAATGACTTCTAGGCAGAGGCAGGCAGTGTAAGAAGATTTTAAGGTGTTTTTATGAAGAACACATACTTTCCAAATAATTAATAAGTTCCAGGTTATTTGACAGCAAGCAAGTGCTCTTAATTCCTATGTCTCTTCTCCAACAGTTATCTGAGGATGATCTGTCAAAACCAGGAAATTTAGCTTTGTATGTTCAATATATAGAAAACCATAATTTTTAAATAATCTTTCCAAAGGATGAGGAGGAGATATATGGCAGTAGAAAGTATGACTGAGTTAAAACATTGACTTTATCAACAGAAAAATAACTGATGCGAATTTGAAAACAATTATTCAACTACTATAATAAGTTTCTTCATAAATTATAAATGCAGAAAAATAAAACAGTTTTTTTTCCAAAAAATGGTCATAAAACTGATGCAAGAACATAAAAAAGTCTTAAACTTTGAATAATTTGAGTGACTACAAAACAACAAGAAGGAGGAATGAAAATATAGTTAAATATAAAATAATAATTAGGCAGGGCATATGTCAAATTAAAATATTAGACAGAAAAATTAAGAAAACAAATTAGAGATCATTCTGTTAAACAACAATAAAAAATATTTGACAAATTCCATCTGCTAATAGAAATAAAAATTGTATTACCAGGAGGATTCAACGAAATAATATGAAGTAATAGCATGAGCTGACATAGTACTAGTTACACTGTATTAAACCACAGGCCACAATGCAGCAAAGCACTTAAACATGTGCTGTACTGTTTCCCATAATGATGTGAGGTAAATGGAACACATTTTCCTGCCTGACTTATTTTATTAGTAACTTCTACTTTTAAGTTGCCAATAGTTTTTCTCACAACTTTGCTGCTGGGCCTACTGTGGATATCCACCTTTTCTAAGATTTTTGTGTGTGATGACCACCTAGTGAAGAATCAATAGGGAAATTTATGATTTTTTATTTTATTTTATTTTCAGGAGTAGGTGTGCTAAGTAAGCTCCCCTGGTCAAGCTAGCATTGTAAATGGAATGATGAGTTTAGGAAACAAGGTAATTTTACAGAGGTGTCTACTTAAATGACAAAACAATAAAGGACATATGTCAGATTCCAGCTGGAAAGCAGCTTTGCAGAGTAAGTCTAGGGGTCCTGGTGGGCTACGAGGTAAACATGGGCCAGCAGTGTGTTCTCATGGCAAACAACCTGTCAGGCTGTGTCAGGAACAGTGTTGCCAGGGGGTTGATGGAGCTGATCCTTCCTCTGTGCTCAGTACTGGTGAGACACACCTGGAGTGCTTGGTCCAGCGCTGGGCTTCACAGTACAAGAGAGACGTGGACATAAAGGAGAGAGCCTAGCGAAGGGCCACTAAGGTGATGAAAGGACTGGAGCACCTCTCGTATGAGGAAAGGCTGAGAGAACAGGGCCTGTTCAGCCTGGAGAAGAGGAGGCTCAGGAAGGATATTGTGCTGGGGTGATGGTAGGGAGTAATGAACAAGGAGCCAGACTCCTCTCAGTGGCATCCAGTGATGGGACAAGAAGCAATAAAGCAATAAGCACAAACTGAAGTACAGGATTTTATTTTTTCTTTTTTTCCTTTTTTTCTCTTTTTTAACTGCAAGGCTGGTCGAACACTGGGAGAGTTTGCCCAGAGATGTTGTGGAGCCTCTGACTCAACACAGTTGTGAGCAACCTGGTCGAGGTGACCTCGCTTGAGGAGAGGTATTGGATTTGATGATCTCCGGAGGTGCCTTCCTACATCAGCCATGTTGTGATTTTATGATTGTGAGATGAAAATGAGAGAGACTTAAAGAGGACAGAGTCCTGCTAGATCACGTTTCCTTTGCATGTGTATGTAGGTGTGTTTATGTAAAGGGTAATAAACTGTAAAGGACTTCCAAAATTTTCTTGCTTTTGTGCAGTCTTTCCATTTACAGAGCTGTGAGCTGAGAGGATTTAGAAATGGGTTCAGCCAGTTTTCATATGTATGAATGAGCAGACATCTATATGTAGTAGGTTGGGTAGATCGAATTTCATTTCAGACACTGTAATCATAAACAACCAAGAAAACTAGTAGTAGGATGCTACTGTTAATCTTGAAGAGAAAGAGGAAAAATCCATAATCAGAGGAGAAAGAAAAAAGAAGCAACATAGGTGTAAATACGGAATCTAGAAGTGCATATGAGTGATAGAAAGTGTCATACTACTTCTTTTGACGCTCAGTAACCCCTTCTGCTCATAGAAAGAAGCAGAGAAAAGGTAGGTTTGTGATACCTCAAAGCCCATACATGTGACTAATCCACCTAATAACCTTATCAAGACAGAAAATCAGGTGTACCCTCTTTAATGCCAGCTTGAAAACACCATATGCAAACAAGGAAAGCTTTATTTATGAAAGGGTGATAGAGTCATAACTTAAGAAACAAAGTGTAATGCAGTAATTTTAGAAGCAATCTGTTTAACCTATTTTCTTCACTATCAGAATGTATCTTAAAAATGGTTCTTTCACTGCATCTTATTACCTGCCACTGAACTTCTTTCACCAGAAGAGGGACAAGCTCTTTTTTTTTTTTTTGTTTTATCTTCAGTGTGGTCTCAAGGGTCTGGGAGCTGCCTGTTGACACTAAACTAGACTGATGACTGATGTGAAACTACTTGGTAAGCCAGACTCACCAGAATCTTCTCCATTTCCCTCTGTGATATATCTAACTGGAGATTTCTGTATTTTAGCTGTCCTGTCTCTTACCAGAAAACTCATACATTTGTGGTCAGTTTTAGTAATTAATAACTGCTTGGATCTTTTCTTGTCTGTGGAAACTCAGTGTTACTTTCTTCCCCTCAGCATCCTCCTACAACCAAATCAAGTTTCTTCCTATTTAACAGTGACTTCTGAGGTTACATGCTAGGAACACTGGTTGGCAGCTTACGCAGAACAAACTGTCTGGCATCCCACTTCTCATTTGCAGGAGACAGCTTTTCCTTCTCTGGTTTGATCCAGAGTTTGGGGAATGCTTGGGTGGAATTTGCTCCAGCTCCTCCCTGCAATCGTGCATCAGGATTAAGTACGTCGTTCTCTTAGACTCATTTCTGTAAACACTTACGCATCTGTTTAACACTTGTGAGTAGTTCCACTGAGACCCACAAGTAAAGTCAAAGTGACAGAGGATCAGGGTGTGATTTAGAAGAAGAGTGCATACAATGGTTACTTAGATCCCCCTCTAATCTAGGGTGGGGTAGGTGCTGTTTTATGATTCTTCTCAGTGGGCTTATGAATTGTTCTTCCTTTTCCAGCATTTTAAGAGCTAAATTAAAAGCAGAATATTTTCTTTTTGCACTGAGAGCTATATTAAATAGGTTGCAGAAACAACTACTTAAACTAAGCTGAACTCAATAGCTAACTGTTCTATTTAGGGAAGTAACTGGTAAATTAAAAATAGAGAGATCCTTATTTTTTAGTTTTTGAATGAATATTTCACCCTCAGACAAAGAAATGGTACAGTGGAAAAGCACCAGAGTACTTTCTCAGTCATACGAACTTCTGAAGAGACTGCTGTGTAATCTACTGCTAACTGAATGAGGAAAATGTGTTGACCACTTAAGAATCAGATATCAATTATGTCCATATGCAAACACCACATGTAACATTCCTCTGTCTCAGTGTCTTTTTCTCTCCCTTTGCAAACAATATTTAACTGACTCCTTATTCATTTGCATATAAATACACATATCCCCACATATTTTTCCATATGCTATGTTCATAGTGTAGGTATATTGCTAGCCAGACCAACTTGGACTTTTAGTTCAGCAGTGCCGTCTTCATCTTGCAGCATTTACTGTGATGTCTTCACCAGTGTGGATCATTGTGGCATAATATTTAAAGAACATAGAGTCAGGAGAAAATGTAAGAAGAAATTTCTCTTTCAATGTCAGGTCAAGCAATATAACAAAGGAAGAGATGTTATATTGTCTCCTCACATGAAAGAAATTCTAAGTCTGCTATTATTGAAGACCTGAATTCTTTGAAAAAGTATAGAAAAATTGGGAAAATAGTAATACATAATGATGTTGTAAAGAATGGCAAGGAAGATTAAAGGGAATACTTTGAAAATAGGAAAACAGATTAACAGCATAGGTAAAGGTAACATATATCTTAGCATATGAGTAATATTATATAGCACCAAAGCTACTGTCATCAATTTAAATTATTTTTGAAATGTCTAGAGTGATCAAGGAAGCTTAATATACTGGAATACTGAAAAAAATAGAAGCAGACTGTTAAATAAACTTTGTAATGTACATATACACTCACAGTCTCATCTGTTCTACTTAAAAACATCCTTTCATCTCTAACATAAAATACCTATGTAGTTCCTCAAATTTCTCAAAATGCTGTTCAAAGACACTCACTTTGAAGTTTGCTCTAGCCAAGTGAAGACAGCTAATAACTTAGCTACCAGAAAGATAAACATGAGGTCAGAACAAAGACTGTACATTTTTCAAAAGAACTGGATATGAGGCTTGCACAAGGTTGAATGCTGAAATTAAAGGGTTTTTATTATCAGGCTGAGGGTGCTGAAAATAACTGTGGGTACTGTAATGTTTAGGTGGTAAGATGTGTAAACTGAGGTTGGTTAATGCAGGCTCCACTAGTGGTTTCCTTGGTTTCCTTGATTTGAAATGGTTGTGCTGATGGGAAGTGCACTTGAGCAACCTAACTGTAAATGCAGACTTCTGGGGGCTTGGGGATTTGCTTAGGTTATTTTTCCTTCTTTTAAGTTCAAAGAAAAGTATTTCTCATCTCTCAACTTTTAAGCTCCTGCTTACCATGTGAAGTCCTGTATGCCCACTGTGTTCCTTCCTCTACTACTTGAAGTTACACCCCTTTACACTCTGCCTTGAACAGTTTCCTTTCATAGAATCATAGAATGCTAGGGACTGGAAGGGACCTCAAAAGATCTTCTAGTTTCCTTGTAAACTGCTCTTCAGTTATCATCCCTCCCTATTGCCATGCTTCATCTTTCTCTGTATAATTTCTATCCACTAAAAATATACAGAGTTCCACATGATTTTCTTTGCCACTGTTATTCCACCACTGTATATGTTACAATATGCAGATTTATAGGTAGAATCGGAGTATTAGAAAACCATGTGCAGGGAGAGAAAGAAGCCTGAAAAACGGAGGAGCTGTGTGGAAAGTGGAAGATGGTAACAGGTGAAGACTTTAGCCCTAGCTCTAGAAAAGGTTTCTGTGTGCATATACTCCTACCACATGCCAGTTATAAAAAATATTTAAAAAAAAAAAAAAAAAAGGTGTATTCCTCAATACTTTGTTCCACTACAACACCATCCACTTAAGGGTACCAGCTGAAAGAAAGATGAAGAAATTTTAGGCAGCCTATTATTAGAACATTGACCACAAACCACCCCTTCGAACCTTCAAACCTTCAAAGAGAGGGACACTTTACTCATCAAAGTAATTTTCTAGCTATACTTTCTTGCACTTATTTAAATTACAGTCAGTCCTAGCTGCCTCAGCCTACCAAAGACTAATACTAAATTACTTAGATGTTGTTTGCATTGTTAAAATGTCTGTTATTTTATTTCTTCAAGAAGCAGAACAAAAAATGGCTTTCTGGAGGTTGCCATAGTCTGTTAAGTCAATACAAATGTAGGATATTTTAAGGCTGTTTATACCTGATACCATCTTTGCTATGAGAGAACTATATTCATTCTATTTTTTGAGTGAGGTTTATACTATAATCCTAAGTAGTTTAAAAATATGCTACTGGAAGTGATCTGGCAGATTGTACAGTGTCATCTACTATTAGAATACAATATAGTTTCCTCTTCAGAATAACTTTTTTTTATTAGCAAAATGTCTCAAGAAGGCTTATTCACATTATTTCAAACACATTCTTGGCCAGTTCTTGCTGAGTCAAGCATTTCTGGAAAGGATGCTGATCCTGGAAACACATCCAATGTTTGAGTAGAGCTGTGCCAGCAGGTACCTTCATAATTAAATCTCTTCATTTTTTAACAAGCATTCTTGTCAACCTCTGGAAGCTCTTCTGTTGTAATCATGAAGAACAGAAAACAACTAAGTGTTTAAAGTTAGTTTTTCCTGAAGTGCAAAACACAGCTAGAGTAAACCTGATCTAAAGTTGAATGCTACCAACCTCATGGAATGCGTGGTGGGTAAGCCTATCATGTATTTTCTTAGCTTTAGCACCGAAACATTCACAGAAATATGTCAGTATGATAAAAACAAGTTGTGAGCCTCCTACAGAAACAGTCCGCTATGAAAAGTAAAAGAAAAAACACAAGATACATCTTTTGTGCTATGTACATACACACCCGATTTATGAGCCAGAGCTTTCTGTCTGAATTCTAGGCATGAGCATTACAGCTGTCCTGATATATATATATATTTTTTTCCATATAAGAAGAATGTGCACTAACCTCAGTACTTTCACAATACCCTTGATCAAAGATTTATATACGCACAGAGAGCAGGAATGCTAGAATTATTTCTGTTGGAGACCATAGCAATATGTGACTGGACAGGACATTTGCATTCCAAGCCAAATACACCCAAGCGCAGGTCAAGTTATATGTATTTTGAAGTCCAAAAGCCATAAAACAGCTTGTTCAGCAGTAAGTGGAGGAAAAGAGAGAGAGTGTCGAATGTAATCTGATATGGTTATTAAATACAATCCTCCTCCCTGCACTTAAGCACTGTTGATATTGTGACATGAATTGACAAAAACCAGAAAATTTAGCATTACACTGACCCCTCATCCTTTGCTCATGGTTTTGTGAAGAGAAGGGGAAATAGATATCGCAGCATGAACTGAAGACAATATCAGTCTTAGCTCTGAATTTCCTGGCTTTCAATCAGTTTGCATCACAAGCATAATGTTACTTAAACACAAGCTTCATTATAGTTTAACTAGAGGGAAAGAAGACATAATGAAGCAAGCATGCTCATTTTGCCTGTGAGACCAGAATAATTTTTACAATGCTTTTGCAGATAAAACAATGTTGAAATGATTTTAAAAGACTACTTATTTTCTAGTATTTTTTTCTGTAGTAAGTTCAGTGTTATTATACAAACATTATTTACCGAATTTACTTCTTATGGCCACTTATTGTCTGTCAGGTGAACAAGCATTGTAGTACAAGGTCAAAATTTTCTATTATATATTTGCATTATTTGTTAATTTATAATGGTTCCTGCAAATTTGATATAGTCAATTTATGTAAATCTTCTTTAGTTCTTGACTTTATATATCGTATTGTACTAATCCAGATGTCCCATGTGCGTAGTGAAGCCATAGTGAAGATATATAATATTCTCAAGAAATTTAAAAGTAAAACAACTTGCTCATTCCCGTTCTGTTCCTTTACTAGCATCCCCCTTCCAAATGCCTACATACACTGTTCTAACCTATAAATGAACTGTTTGTAACAAGTATGGATGGTGTTCTGAAGCAGAATGCTTCTTGGACTTGTTCTTGGTTGGTGCTGTAAAGGTACAATTATCCCTCAAACTGTCTAATGAAATTCGAGATTTCATCATGACATTGACATAAAATGTAGAACTCATCATTTTTCCTCAAAATCAAATACACATCCATATAAAAAGTCATGTATTTTAATGATAGTTGTGAATTTTTGTTTTAAAAATGTATTTTTCACCTAAAAATAAATTTTCCCATTGAAAAAGGTATTAAAAACAGGGGAAAGAGTGTATACCTAACTTGGGTTCTTGGTATAGTACTGAAAAACAGTGTTAAAGAGAAAAATAAATAGTTATTTTCCTATATCTGTTTTTTTCATAGATCATCAATAGCAAAGTAATATGGCACTATGGAAATTTGTGCTTCTCTAGAATCTGTGCTTCAGAGTTCTTGAGACTTTTCATTTACAGAAATGGGTGCTGAGAATCTAATGAAACCCATGCAAACCCAGTTATACACAGTATCATAAAATTAGACAACTATGAGAAACATTTAAATCACAGTTTTCAAAATAGAATGACAGCAGACTTCTGAAGATACAGGGCACTGTAGATGCCACTAGATGCAATCACATTCAAAAATACAATGTCTTTTTACTTTCTTATACTGCCTCCAGCACACCAGCAGTAGAATATTTCACAAGCTTTTGCTGTTTTATTTCCCAGTTTGTCCCAAGAGAAACAGCTTGATTGGTATGTAGTCTGGGTATCTGTTGTTTCTTATGAACAATTTATTGTTGAGCAATAAGGTTGAAGAAACTAGCTCTTAATTTGAATCAGAAAGGCACTAAGATTTTCAAGCACTTGTAGCTCTTAGTAGAAGAGTCTTCAATGTTGATGAAAAGTCTATGGAGGCTTCACTGGCATCACAAAAATGTCCCAAATAATTCAGTGTATGTGTGTGAGTGTGTCTGTGTGCGTATGAGCTGGGGCATGAAACGATTTCCCAGAGCCAAAAATATCGAGGTAACCAATAGTGAATACCCTGCATACTTAGAGGCTTCTCTTACATGTCTGAAACAATATTGGAGTTATGAGTTGTTGAGTTGGGGGTACTGGTCTGCTTTTTTCCCCGATACAACCATTTGAACTTCCAAAGTCGGAACCAAAATAAAACAAGTGACAAAAGTACAGATGTTGAAGATTAGTTTAGCGCTCTGAGGAAAATGTTTTTTTTTTTTTTATGGCAGAGGACACTGGAGAAGAGGCAAGTTTCCCAGAGTATTACTGTCCTTCCACAGATATCACTGCAGTTCAGTTTGGACCAGTAATATCTAGCTGCTCTTCATCCAGCTGTTCTTCATCCAGCTGCTGATTTGGATGAGTCAGTGAGTAAGATAGGAGTGACTGTATATTTACAGTAGAATTAAGTAATGCAAAGTGGCTTTCTAGAGCTGGCTATCATCATGTTGACATTGGCTAAACATCCAGCGAGACCAAAATGGGAAATATTTGATAGTTCTTAGGTGTTACACAGCAAAAATTGGAAACAGCTGAAATATCTGCATTGCAGAATCAGTCCAGGACTGGCAGTATCCCTGCCTTTCTAGCACTCCAACCAAGGAACAGCAGTGATTAAGATTCCTGCCTGTTCTGGGAAATTAATTATGAAAAATGAATATCATTATTATATCAAACTCATGAGATAGATGCTAGATGGGTGATGTGTTTAATTCATACAAGACAAATGTTTTACTTTATAAGTGTCTCACTGGTAAGTGCAAAACAATTCTAAATGTTTCTAGTAACTTTAATGTTTTAGTAATTTTGTCAATGATCCTAGTGCTTTTCTTTATTTATCATAACACCACATAATTTATGGTCGTGTTGGATTATATTTGACAGAAATTGCATATTTTCTGATCATTACCAGTTATTTTTCATGCACACCTTGAAAAAACTGCAATGGATTCACCCTAACAGTGTTTAGACAACTGAAAGTGAAAAGTTTGTTCCCATTGAGGCACATAGGATCCCTCAACAGCTAGTGAAGATTTTCCCATTTCCATTTCTAAACTCAATCAGACAGACTTGTCATAGTATCTTTTAAGATAGAGACCACAGACTTATTAAACCTATTAAATGATGGAAGAATTAGCTTCAAAGTACTAATGAAGCAGCTCCCATGAAAAATTCTGCTGGCTAGGAATATTTCTTTCCCTTCATCTCTGCAGAAAAGGGAATGGATAAAAGGAAAAGGACGGCTTTGTACTGCATGATCCATAGAGCTACCCATTCTCACCATGTAATGCCATTTTCTAATCTCATACACCATAAGTCTGTGAGGTTCCAGGGATTTCAAAGAAAAGTTTATCTGTCATTTGAACTAATGTTTTAAATTAAAATAACTTAACACCCTCTGTCAAAATGGAAGGAAAACAAGAACGGTTTATAAATTATGGCTCTGAGGAAAATCTCCTATGGCCTCAGAATAAAAAGATAACCCTGCATTAGAGATACAGAAAAATCTGTAATAATAGCCTAAAATACAATTGTGTTCTTCTGTTGTCCCTGCTGCTGCCATTTCAGCAAGATCAGGAATGGATGAAACAACATTTGGTGTGAAACACATCCTTGCCTCACTCACCACAAAGTCTGAAATGGAAGGAAAAAGATGAGGAGAAAAATAGTCTTCTGTCCTTCGGAAAGAATAAAGAGGAGCCAGGCAATTACAGGTAGATTTCCACTAGTTCAGGAACCTCCTTCCTATTTCCATTTTGCAAAAAGGGTATTTCTGTTGTTCCTGATCCCATAAATACACCCTGGCCAGTTTGCAGAATGTTTGGACATTCAGCAAAGTACCTGAACACTAGAAATGGAGCTGCTCATGTGTTTCAAGCAAAACTCTTGCTACAACTCCTTGCTGCATCAGACCCACTGTAATCTGGAGTTCGTCTAGAGTTACTGTGCCTGTTGGCATATTGTTTTAATTCCTCCTTCAAAAATCAGAGGGAGAAACAAGTGGCTCCCTGTTGGATAAGTAACAGATCTACTCTGTCAGAAGGGCTGTCTCAGACCTCACAGACAGACTCAGTCTGGGACATCCCGCAAACTTTCCTAGACACTATCCAAAATATATGGTGCCCTGTTTTTCAAATATCACACCATTTATCTCTGCTTTCTGGAAACATTTCAGACAGACACACAACATACCAAGATGATTGCTACAAAATTGAATATTCTTTCTTCCTATCTAAATGAAAAATGATGGCAGCTCTTTATTTGGAGCAAAATTAATGCTCAGCAGCACGGCACATGCGGGCAGATCAAGTCATAGCTCAAATTACAAAGTGACTGCAAATATAATAGGAGTTTCACATGAAGGGGGAAAAGGAGGATAGAGATGATATTTGGACAATGGTCAGATGGGCCCCAACTGCAGAATTAGGCCTCCAATTTTACATGCATATGCAATTTTTCACATTTTTAACTGTTTCAACTCTCAGGACAATTTTTGAGATTGCTTTTGGGAATGTAACATGCTTAGCAAAAAGCATGACGTGGAGTACAAAAGGGAAACTCTCATGTAGTCTAGCTTCTAATTTCTTTACCAGATTTCATTCTCATTATTGTAGATTAAAAATCAATAACATTAAGTCTGTGAACAATTCAGTAAAGTGGCAACAACTTTGCCTACTTCGGACACAACCAACCAAACAGGCCTAAATCTAGCAACTGAGTATCAAATGCTCAGAACACTTTGTGTAAGTAGAACTTGAGAAAAGGCCTTGTTATTACTAACTGCAACCACCACACACCTCAGTTTGGAAGGAATTTGCAAGCCATCCATCCTGTGGACAAACTTAGTAATGGAAAAAACCCTGTGTGGAATTTCTGCAAACACTTTCCCTTTATATACAGTGGTTTTATTTCTTTGTGAAAGACATATCATATTAGAACTTTATCTTAATAGTTTATTTCTCACATAAGGCAGGAATAATACTATTCTTTACAAAAATCAGGCTGTTACAGTATTTTTAACTGTTACAATCAAGAAAATTATGAAAATGGAAGCAGGGTGGAACAGCTTTCCCATTGCTTAGCTCAGGTGGGTAAGTGAGGCTCTTGGTATCCTTAAACTTTTATGTTGACAATGGAGAAAGAGAGAAGCTCCCACCAGGGAGTACTTCAGAGCAAGGATTAATTTTAGTGTTCTGAATTACTCCCTGGGAAGGACCCTTAGAGCAATTCTGGCAAGGTCACCAAGGGTGAGCAATGCTTTCTGTGTAAGGAATGAGAAAATAAACTCTTCAACATGGAGAGTACTATCCAAAGCCCAAATACACAGGGGCCCACAAAATCAAGAATGGTACTGAGAGAGTGAATGGGGATCAATTTTTATTTGTCTTCTCTGCTTCATGAGCTATTGGTCATCACATAGCAGCTGGCAAGTTCAAAATACAGACAAAAAGGCTATTCCTCACCCTGTAGCTGCAAAGACATGCAACTCCGTGTCATGAGGTACAAAGGCTGTGATGAGTCTATACATATTAAAAACTGTAGTAGACAAGCTGATGGAAGAGAATGACTTTGAACTTGTGAGACATACTACTATCTCTGTCCCAGAAAGTCCATAAATCACAATTTACTGGAGCTTGGAGAATAATCCAGGAAAAAGAACAAATCTGCCCTTGCTCTTCACTTTGATGCCTACGCCTGACCATTGTCAAAACTGAACAGCATGGGAATGGGTAAAACTCTAGTGCGTCTGAAGGCAGAGAACAATTTCAATAAATTTCTAATACTAAAAGTGAAACCCTGGAATACTGACTGGGGTGAATACATTCTGTCACACTTTCCTGATTGTAACCCTGGAGGCAGTTTGGCATTCACCTAGTGACCTCTTTACTTTTAATGAAGGAATTTCTGAGACCAGGTCTGTGTTTTGAAGAACATATTCTTTTTGCTCAGTCAGCACACACGGGTTGGTTGATCTGTTAATTGAGTCATCAAATAGAATCATCAAATAGTTTGGCTTGGAAGGGACCTTCAAAGGCCATCTAGTCTAAGACCCCTACAATGAGCATTTTCAACCAGAATCAGGTTGCTCGGAGCCCAATCCAGCCTGGCCTGGGATGTCTCCAGGGATGGGACATCCACCACCTCTCTGGGCAACCTGGGCCAGTCTCTCACCACTCTCAGTGTCAAAAATTTCTTCTTCTTGGCTAACCTGAATCTCTCCTCCTCTAATTTAAAACAATTACCCTTTGTCCTTTTGCAACAGGCTCTGCTAAATGTCTGTCCCCATCTTTCTTATTGGCCCTGAACAAGATTATTTATTCCATTAGTCTTGGTCCTGGCAGACACACAGATGGGAAGTACTTACTCTCTGGAAATTATTTGTCTTGAGCTTAAACCTGAGATGCCTAGGGAGTAAGGGGACAGTTTATGAGTATCTGTTTTCCTGTATGGCTGGAAGCCAGGCTATGATCTGGACACAGGTTTAATGCTGTCTTTTCTCAGATAAACTCCAAACTTTTGCAGCCAGAATATGCCTGAGTAAGAATAACAGTAAAAAAAAATAAAGGGAAAAAAAAAAAAAAGAAAAATGTTTCACATCTTTATATTTAAAGCAGAGTTAAATGGAATTTAAATAAGAGGCTTTTGTTCTTTTATCTTTCCCTGAAAGGACAGTGGCAATATATTTTATTGCTTCTGAGGCACTTAATTGATAAAATAATTTCTGTTGATACTTTCTGTCCAGCAAATAGGACACAGATTTGAGAGAACAGGAATTCTGTTAAGCGAAATGTGAAAAAAAAGGATGGTTTAAGAATGAATAGTTGAATGCTTTCAAGAAATTACTATGTGTTTCTTTCTATAGTCACCTGTGTTTCAAAACAAAAAAAAAAATCAGAATAAAAGAGTTATTTCCAGAACATAGTTTAGCCCAATCTAAAGTAGATGGCTCAGGTGGATGAGATGATCCATCTCAGAAGTGCCTGTATTTTTATACTGACTGTGGAGGGAGCCTAGGTAATTTAAACTAGATGGATAGCCTTTAGGTGGCTGAAGCCAGGGGAGTTTTGCTTCAATTTTCCTGTCACACAGTTACATTTTTGATTCATTTTCAGTGTGATTCTTCTTGTTCTTCTGCACTGGCATCCTCATTCATCCTCAACACTGTAGAGCTTTCAGCTGTAGAAACGAATCTTTCTATAATGTAGCAGGGAAGGAAGGAGAAGAGCTTGAACGTGACTGGATGTCACAGAGAGGAAGCTGCAGCTTCTTCAAGGGAGGAAAACAGTTTGGTCTGTGCTGGGCCAAGGAGGGGTCTTGTGTCCAGCTGTCCCTGCAGACCAGGAGAAGACATGAAAACTGTCTCCAGGATTACTTGGGCACATAGCTAGAGGGAGAGATGCTGGTTGCTTCCATGGACTTGTAGGCAAAACAGATAAATGGCATGGACTGAGGTCAGGGCTGAATGTGAATGAGGGTGAAAAAGAACTATAGTACAAAGTGCTGGAAAAATTATGACAGCGATTCTGTGGGCAGCTGTAGACAGGCAGTGTGTCAAGGCTGTTTAATCACCAACAAATTTATTTATCTCTTGGAGCAGCAGGGACTGAGGAGGCTTTTTCAACCATAGAAGTTGTTTGGTTCTGCATATTCAAGAAGTGTTAGGCTTTCCTTACTGCAGTCCCTGGAAGGCAATCTTCACCTGTGACAGTTAACATAGAAATCCAGAACTTTATTATTTAGCCCTTTCCAGGTAGAATCTGCAAATTCCTTTACACTTCATGTGCAATCCTTGTTAATTTAGACTGTGTGTTTCCATCTTCCATTTTACTGAATCTTCAAGGAGCAGTTAAAAAAATGTTGATATCAAGAAAAAAGCTGAGAGTAAGTAACATGTTTCTCTGTGTGACATATATAGAATAACACACTTTTGCTTTATGGCACTATGCATTTAAAAATATTAATGACGTCAATAAACACTGTAAGTCCTTTCCAGGCCTAGTCCTCTCTAGGTACGTATGAAAAATTATATCTTATAAAGTCTTTGCTTCAGCCAAATTCATTCACTTTTAGAATCATATGTTTCAAGAAACAATCTAAGCATCTTTTTGATGACACAATGTAAAAAAAACTAAATGATTCTAGCTCACAGCTAACTATGAATGAAGTTAAAGTATGGCAAGCAATAACACTGGCAAAGTAACTGCCAGTAGTACCATGTCGGCTTTCTCCTGCTCTATGAGGCTCACTCATTGGAAGTCATAAAATCTGGTTGGTATAACAGAAGTGTTTGTAATTAGAGTTAATGGAGTTAGTTGAGACCACAGGAGGGGGAAAGTAGCTTTGATCCCAGGTGGCCTCATAGCAAGAAGGCTCACAGCAAGGGAGCACTCTGAATTGGAAAATATTAGAGACATTTGCTGCAAAACCAAGAAGTCACTGCTGGAAAAGACCTAAGAATATAATATAATTTACAAGCAGAACTAATTTAGTTTCCTATCTCTATATCTTCAGTTTTCTCTCCAGTCACAACATTCAAAATAAGGATGAGTCTGTTTCTGCAATTTATTTTTTACTTAAAAGGCTAATTGGTTCTTACATTTTATGATGTTTTGGTCAGGAAAGAGAAAGGTAGGATGAAGACAAATCTACCAAGTCATTCCCAAAGGGGAAGCAACATGTTCATTATTATTAATCATGTAATAGTATTTCTTCATAATAGTTGAATTGTTCAGTGTCATAGATTTTGGGGTTTTCTATTGCTATTTTTACTGTGTGACCACTTTTGGAAAACCTGTGAAATAAATATCCTACTAAGTGAATATCATACTGAGATTTCAACTCATTTAAAAATAGTATTTTGGATCTCTCTATGGTGTGATCATTCTTTTGTGACTGAGTTTTGGAACATTACTTAAGAGATTTAAAATTACTCATTAATTAAAGCCATTTATGATTTACACCAATAAACCAAGCAATCACTTCAGCGTAAGCAGAAGGAAATGGTGTTTGCAGCATGCATTTTTTTCGTTAAAAGTAATCTTCAAACAATATTTGAACATTTGTTTTCATCCTCCCACATTCTGTAAATGAATGAACTTAAAAATCTATTGCAAATTATTTGAATTAAAAATATATATATTCAAAAGAAAGTACAAATTAAGGAAAAACATGACAAAAAGTGGGGAGGGACTTTCTCTTCATCTGATGACTAAGATTGGAATGGAAATGCCTGAGAGGGAATGGCATGCTGTTATTCCAAATAACAAAATCTACAAAGACAATCCATTTATCAGTTCCAGCAGTTCGCTAACACCATTACTTGAATATTGAAGAAAAGAGATGGGAGCATATTGAAAGAAAATTATGCTGAGATACTTCAGAGTGCCTCAGGTTCATAGACAATTTTTAAAACATGAAAGTGACTTTCATTCAGATGTGGAGATATATGGGAGAAGACCAGTAGCTATGATCTAGTCACACATGTCTGCATTTATGAAAAGGGAAGTAATGGGGCTGCGATTTGAGGAGTGCCTCAGATGCTAACATTTTGAGGAAAAGATCCACCATAATCTTGCAGAGGAGACAGAAACACATATAAAGGTCTTAATAAAGCAAGACTGGTGTTCTACAAGTGAAAAGGTATATAAGCACTGGGAAAAACCACTTGGGATCTAGAGGTTGCAGATGAACCCGTATGTATAGACACTTAAAAAGGGAAATAACCTTAGGTTATATAATAGCCAGGGACAACCATAGGAACAACACAGACATCTTTCATAGTGATTCAACAGTGTGATAGCAGAATGGAGAGTCACTGGGCTCCACCAGCAACAGGTTTGGGTGCAGAGTATATGGTCTGTGAAAACATGGCAAAGAAGTGACTGTGCTATGTGAAGAAAAGTTTTAATAACTTAGTAGAACCAGTAGTCTATTAATCCAAAGTAGTTTAAAAAAAAAAAAAAAAAAAAAAAGCCAAAGCCATAGAAAGTAGTAATAGTGAGATTTTTCTGAGAACAGTTCAAGCAGAGTTAGAGACATGGAAGCCCTCAGTGTTTAAAGGGTGGATTACACATAACCAAATAAAATGTTGGCTTTGGGACGTGGAATGAAGGCAAAGGGAGTCTCAGTACAATTAAACATAGAATCTTGAAGAAGCCTGTAAAATTTTTTTACACAGAATATTGTCATTCAGTTCTCATGCTGATGACCTCAATATCCTGCATTAGCAATATTAATTTAACTATAAATATTTCAGCTTTATACTGAGTGTCAGAAAGGCACAAGGAAAAAGATCACAAACAGGCTGACCTCAGATCTCTGCTAAATGCTCGAAGATCTCCTCTGACATTACATGACTGCTGTCACACACAAACAAAGAGATTTATGTGTCCATCCAGTCCTTTAACTGAATTTATTAAAGATGGTATTTCCGGCTTAGTGAAAGAGACTGCCAGCTCTGTCCATTCCCACACTTGAGCAGCATTTGGCAAAGATAAAAAGGAGTTTATCAGTAAACTTTTTTTTTTCTTTTGGTTTTCTGTGCACCTTTCACTCCCCCACCCCTTATTTTTTCACCAAATATCAACATTCTCTATTGAAAACAGTCACTTCCTTTCTCTCTGATTAAAATCAGCAGTGAAGGAAGGGGAGGAGGGGGATGGAATGGAGTAAAGAAAGAACCACCCAGCGCATTAGGGAAAACCTGAGAATGATCAATTAATCTTCTGTTTTCAATCTGTGAGCTGTGCTGTATTGAGCCCCACAGTCTTTTATTTGTATGAATCAAATAAACAAATTAGACCTGATTGACCGCGTTTGAAAAAGAAGGTGGGGCAAAATTATCATCAGTAGAAAGTTTAGCAATGAGTGGAAATCCTTGCAACCATTAGACAAATTCTTTGGAAATCTGAGATTTTCCAAACATTTTGTTGTACCTGGTGTTCTGATTCCAGCACATGTTCTGCGCTACGGCTTTGATTACAAATTAATCAAGACTCATCTTTTTCTTGGACCATGGCAAGTGCATTCTCAACATTTAAAAAAGAAAGGTTTTTACATTCCAAAATCATCTGTGATTTATTGCCTCATGAGCTTGTCTGGATTTAATTTTTGATTCTGGCACCCATTCCTTCATTGCCTGGGTCAGTTCATTCCATTTCTCAATTCTGAAGCTCCTCATCTGTAAAACCAGAGGGATGATGAACACACAAACACACCAGAAGCCCTGACAGTAACTTGCTGCAGCCCCTGTGAAAACAGTGGGGGCTTAAACCACAGTCTGAGAGAGCAATGGTGGTTCCCTGTGGGATCTTGACAAATTCCCATCCCTTCCATTCCAAACCCTGGGATGTCATCAGGAAGGTAGCAAGTGTAGGCTCTGAAACACTGATGTGGGGATGTTTTGCAGCTTCTTGCTGCTCCTGACTCTAGTTGAGAGTATGGAAAAGTGAATTCCACCATGTCACCACCTGCCTTTCATGTCCCTCAAATAGTGCACCTGGCTTCAGGTGTTTACTTTCTATCTGCTGATAATGCATATTTGTGGTACTTGGGTTTGAATGGGGATGGCAGTCAAAATGGAAAGTAAAATTATTATTTTCCTCATATTTTAAGAAGTTTTCATAGGTGATTATAAACTGACCTGTAATTTAAAAAAATGCAGTTCATTTCATAGAATCATAGAATGTCATGTGTTGGAAGGGACCCACAAGGATCATCGAATCCAGCTCCCGTCCCTGCACATGGCAACCCCACAGTTCACACCATGTGTCTGAGGGCATTGTTCCGTCTCTTTTTGAACACTGTCAGGCTTGGGGCCATGACACTTCCCTGGGGAGCCTGTTCCAGTGTTCATTTCCTTCGTGGAGAAAGCAAAAAGAAACACAAACAGGTGTTAAGCAGCTTCTCTGGTTTGCCATTAAACAAATATTCCTCCAGCAGAAGGACCACTGCTACTTATTTGTTTTCCTAGGAAGATCACAGGGCAGTGAATAAACCATGAGGCTCATGTTGGAAGAGAATTTATCAATATGTTCTTGGCTAGACCAGAAACAGGCTTACACTTCTACTCTATGACCTGCTGATTTTGTTGGGTTTGATCTTTTCCAACTTCAGCCATTCTGAGAGTCTGTGAAAATGGTAGAAGAAATATCTTGAATCAACTGAGAAAAGACACTAGCACTTGTTCCGCAGTATCACCCTGATTTTTTATAATTTTTATTTTATGGTTTTTTTCAATACTTTAAGTACTTGGTACAAAAGCACATAGAACAGTTTCTGTCCAGCCTGTAGAAAGGAAAGAACATGATGGCAACATTGTCAGGAAAAATGTCGACAGCACGGGCACTTGGGAAAGTAGACAAGCAGACTGGCTTAAGGATGCCATAACCTACATACAGATGGTTGTTCTAGTATCTTTGATATAAACAAAATATCCTAATTTCTCTCACCCACAAAACAGTGTTTATCCTTGAGTAACATTTCCTGTGATCACACTTTCAAGCATAAATATTATTGTGTATGCTGGTAGTGGGCAGAAAAAAATATTCCTTTTATTCTGGAAGATAAGAAAATAAGCAAACATAACTCTTCTAATATTTTTTTTTTTTTCTTTACATGTCTTGGATTTGAAAGAATGTAGCAGATGCTTTCTCTCAGTTACTCTTTACCAAGAATATTACATACAGATGTATTTTGGAAAGTATATTTTTCTTTCAATCAAAAACAAAAATATATTCCATGAGATGGGGAACACCCTTTTCAAAGCTTGATGTGCCAATATTTTAATGCTCATGGGGGAATTTTATTATATAAATTCCTAGCTAGGAAAAAAACAAAACCAAACCAAACCTTTATATTCTTTATCTGACAATGTGCAGAACGATTCAGAAATTGCTTTCACAGCTTTAAACATAGTGAGATTCTCTGTTGACATCATGTGTCTGATACCCAGGCTACTTACTTCTACTCATGTTGGGTTCATTTCCTCATGCAAGGTGCTATCTCTCTGATGCATTCCTCTAAGGTTAAGATTATTCTCATTATTTTGGTTTCCCCAGACATGTCCTCCCTTTACATTACAGAACATAGTTTGGATGGCATTTTATGTTCTTGAATATTCATCTGTGGCTTTGGCATGTCCAGGCCAGCAGAAGATACCAGGGAGGTGGGAAATGCCAGATGTCCCCACCACAGCTCTGAGGAAAGGGGCTCTTCAAGACATCCCATGCTCACTGTGGTGAAAGCATCAGACAGGCTGTATGTACCCCTTGGTAACTATATGGCACCCACCCAAAATGCCAGTGCTTCTGCAAGGCATCATATGTGTTGTTCTGCTCCTACATGGGTCAGATAGGCCCAGCTCTGGCCTGGGCCTGTCAGGTTTTCTGTACTTGTGACGTCCAAGTATGGACATTCCTTTCTGTTTGTCATGTCTTAGGGAGCCATGTCTGAGGAGCCAAGGCAATGTACCACAAGTAAAAGCAACAGAACAGTGGGCACATTAAAGGGCATGTCAAAACCCTAAAGGAAATGCATGGCAGGGCCAGATGTAGGCTGCCCACAACTTCTCACCCACAACAGATCACTGACTGCACAGCAGTCATTCACCTGAGTGCCATGGTCCTTGTGCCTCTGTGGTCGAGGCAGATATCTGGCTTATATACTCTTGGTTTCACACACTGTTATACAATTTTAGTACACAGATATTTGGTGACTGGTTCTTAAAAACCACAAATTTATGCCAGTTTCTATTTAGAGAGGCTCTCCAGAGTCACAGAAAAGAATTGACCCTTTTTGTACTCTCTGCATAAATAAAAGGAAGTACATTTACAGTTATAACAAGGAAATTACCATTTTGTAGTGTGACATGAAAAAAATTTCTTTTCCTTTGAAGACCATTTTAAAATGCACATGTCCCAGGGTGTTACGATGGCCTCCTTCATGTGTGAAAGCATCTGAATGTAGTAACTAAGTGTTCTTTTTCAAGGAGTAGCTGTACCACCTCAAGGAAATAAAGTACTTTAAACATGCTCCAAAGATGGAAGATCTAGGACTTTAGAGAAGAAATATATGTTAAAATCTTGTTTCAGTTTTTCTGAAAAATGATCCTTTTACTGAAAAGTAATCTTGAATTTTAATATGAGAAACTAGTGTTAAGTATTCCTTCCCTCTACTCCCTTCTTACTTTAAGGATGTAAAATTGAATCTACTTATGACTAGTTAATCTCTCTCCTTCATCTTCTCATCCCCCAACACACATTCACAATACGATTCATTCAGTGAAAAGCCTTGAACTTTCTTTTTTTTTTTTTTTTTTTTAACACCAGGAAAGCAGAAAAAGCAAAGCAAAGCAAAGCAAGCAAAGCATTGAATACTCATCTCTCATCACACACTAGGAGGTAAATCCTGTCTCAGTACTGGCCAGCCTGCCATGAACCTAGTAGATTATTCTGGTAGTGGCAGTGTGCACAGGCTCACTTCCCCTTGCAAAAAGAACTGCTGCTTTTTATGCAGCTTGGCAAACTTTATTGAGAAGGCACCAGGGGAGAGCAAGCCACATTTTTCATTAGCTCCCACCTTACAGCGGCCCAGGCCCATTCAGATCTCTGCTAAGTCAGCTAGAGGTCTTTAGATATCAGAGAGCTTTGAGTCCAAGTGCCCAGGAGAAATCACACATTGAATGAGAAAGAGATCGTGAAGGAGGATGAAAATAATTATTCTGGAAAAATGTGCTGCTTTTTCTATGACACTTTTGTGTGACTTTCTTTAGAGTTTGAAGTGAGCAGCTTGATTTATGTTCATTGTTTTGGTCAGCCTAGACTCTTGCAGTGAGAAACTGCAGGAACTTTCAGGGAATTGTGAACATCACAATTTTATTAATTGCTTTAACATGTGTTTCTTTTACATGTCTGAAGGCAAATGCAATTTAAAGTTGCGGTTTCTGTGGCATTCCTGAAAATAAATATGACTAACACTGAGGACAAAACCTTAGTGGAATATAGTGTAGAGGAGAAGCAGTTATAAAAGCAATAATGCTTTTAGACTGATTTACACATTTCCGAAAATGTGTGAAAAATGATTATTACAACTACACTTTGAAAGAAATTTTAGTGTTTATTGCATGGATATTACACCCTTTAAAATACGTGCTATAAGTGTTTTGACATTGCGAAGAAAGTTAATAGAGACAACATTACAGAGCTCTACAGATCTTAAAATATTCCTATAAAAAGGACTTTAAAAACTACATAGGAACAGGTTTCCCACTGACTTTCATCAATGTGTCACATGCAGATGATTTCTCAAAATACAACACAACCAAGAATAATCAGGGATTTAGAAGAGAATGCTGTGCCTAGAAAATATATATTATGATCATTAAGGATATTTCGTATTTATCATCTATAGAAGCCATGGAAACATTTTTTACTTTCTTTGTTACTCATTCTCTCTTTGTTGTTTTCTCATATTTTGTGAGTCTGTCTCTCTGTACTTTTTCACAGATAGAAAACAATTAAGGAAAACATCTTTCTTTTCTGATCTGTTCTCCAGTGAGAATTGTGGGTTAGTGAGCAGATACATGCTCCAGAAACAAAGCAGAAGATTGCCTAACAACAGTGTGCTTTCTTTAGCAAAATCTCTACTTCCTGATTTGTCTGCATCAAAAATGTTGCAAAATAAGTAGTCTTTTTTTCTGATTCCACACTGTTTCTGCTTTCTAACTACTGTATCCCGGTCACTTCCTCAAACAAGGTGTAAACAACACACATTATAGAGATTTATATTAATACAGGAAATTGCCTTTAATATTTGCAAAAAGCAGCTTCTGCAGAGAAAATTAAATGCAACTCTGAATAAATATTCAAGTAAGATGAGATATTAATAGAAGAGTAGAAGTGTCACTGACTTGAAACTCAGAAGGCGTGCAAATAAATAGTAACATGCAGAGACAGAAGTTACAGAATTTCTTATAAACAAGGACTGTCTTGTTTGTATAGCAGGAAGTATAGTTGAATATCACTTTTACTGGGACTTTTAAGTGCTTCAGCAACATGAGGGAGAATAATAAAAAGAATAACAAGAAGTATAATGTGGGCTTACTAAACCTGACAGTACCATGCAGCGATATTCAGCAGTGTTAATTCTTCTTTCAAATGACAGTGCTTAGTAAATAAGGATGTGAACTCCTCCTTTCTACTAAAAATAGGAGACATAAACTCTGCAAATAATTGAGAATAAGAATGTTATTATACTATGGGATATTTTAGCCATTAGATGATGAAAACACATCTTTGACATACAGATAGTTGTTACTAAATGAAAGAAGGAGCAGTTTAACAGTATACTCTGCTGCTTGCCATTCAACCAATGTGACCACTGTCAGCAGGAATTTCCAGGCATTTCAGCCCCCAGCCCCAGCCCTTTCCCTAGGCGGAGGGCAGGCACACAGCCAGTGTACTGGTATGACTCTGGGGTGGGCTGCCTGCAGCTGACAGCACACGCACAACATGGCTGGGGAACTTCAGTAACTGCATATTTGCAATAAGGGATCACTTTGCCAATTCTACTTGTTGGGTCCCTCTGCACAAACAATGTGGTAGCCCTCTGCCCATGTGTATATCCTTTCACTGTGTATGGATTCCTGAATCCCATGGTGAAGGGTTCACAGTTGAGCCTGTTTCATTAAGATTAACAAAATAAGCCAGAGACCTGTTTTTCATTACAGTGAGCAGTACCTGATTCTGCTTTTCAGGGTAGAATTTCACATGTGCTTTCCCTAAGAGGTACCCATCCTGCCTCGTCCCATTACGCTTCTTCTCCATTCCCAGCAAAACCGTCCCTCTGTCTCTGTGGCATTAATGGGTGAACCATTTTCAAGGGCTAAACCTAACTGAGCTAATTGAAAAAAGAAAGAGAGTGGGATCATTTTCTGCTGACTGTTCTTCACTGTGTGGTCAGCTGAGACCAGGGCTGGTGTGGGGGAAGAAGAATGGGCACAAAGTCAAGTGCCTTGGTTTGGAGAGAGAATGCTGTTTTGGTGGCGCAACCTGTCAACTCAACTGTAATGTGAAACTTTGCCTTGGCCTTAATAGAGCTACTCGGTAAATTGTGCAGCAGCTTGAGACAAGGAGACACAACTTGACTTTCAGAAATGAAAGGATTCGCCTCTGAGGAAGTTTCCAGTACTTGCTATTTGGCACTGAAGAAGAAATACAAACTCCTGTAGTTCTGAATTTTTCCAGAACTATGGTTCGCTGAGCCATTTTGGAGTCAAGAGTTTTTTGTACAGGAACAGAGTACCACTGTCTATTGCTAAGGCAGCTTTAATGTGGTCTTTCTTCCATTGAATAATGTCTCTGCCTGGAAAACAGCATACATGTACAGTTCATAAATGTTATAAAACTAAGAAAAAATGGCATAAATAGTGCAGTATTTTCAAGCAATTACAGAGCAATAAAATAGAAGACTTGATATTCTACATTTGCATGTGGACAAGGGTAAGAAGTTATCACTTGTCAGAGCACCGAAGAAATGTGAATGTGCTTAGTCTGTGCTAGTAAGCTTGATTTTTGCACCTTTCCTGATTTTTAGGAACTGGTACTGGTTAGGACAATCAGGGGACTAATTAATCAGGAGGAAATTTGCTTCATGTGGGTGAAAATACAGGTAACCTCTAACGCATACCAATGCAAAAAACCCTGACTCTTTTACAGCACCATTCACAAGATCACTATTGACATCTGGAAATGTGATGGAGCAATAAGACAATTTAAATGAAGGCTGAAAGGAGACAATGCATCTGTTTATGATGGAGCAGGAATCTAGCAAAGTAGTGTAGGATGTAGATGTACTACATTTTAAGATTTATTTCTCATACTATAGATCGTAAAACCATTTAGGACATCTTGCCCCAAACTCTGTGCCTTGATCTAATTATGAACTTTACAACAAGACTAAAACCAAAGCCGTAGATGCTTCCAAACTCGACAATTCAAAATCTGTGTCTGCAATTCAATTTTTCAGTTTGATTGCTAGATCCAAGCAATCTTATTAAAGCAGGTTTGAAACAGATTAGCATGAACCAAACCTTTAAACCTGTTCTTAGATGTAAGTTTTTTAAGAGTTTATACTTGGTATGAACTTTTACCTCTTTTCTTGCGCTATTTATTGACAAGGACAAACTTGTTTGATTTCTGCAAATGAGGGTTCATTCATAGCTCTTTACCTTGTGCCTACAGCACACAGCATTTCAAGGCAGTCTCCATCACTCCCAGACTGACCTGGGGCTGATTGTAGCTTCCTGTTTAGAAAAAATGAGGTGCACTCAATCTAATATGGGTAAATATACAACAGTCTTTAATCTATTTTTTGGAAATTACTGCATAACCCCAAAGGAGAACATTTCATGAACTCTGGATGAATGCCATGAGGCAAAAAGACCTTCCAGAATCTATCATATTTTAGCTATAATCAGAAATAATACTTTTATGCAGTTACTGAATATAATTCTAAAGTGTAGGACCACAGTGGAATGAAAATAACTCAACTTCACCTGAATTTAAGCACTGCCAAACAGTACATCACAAGTAATTTATCCCATGCTTCACTCACAACCAGTTAGCACCTCCTTTGTGCTTCATTCCAACACATGCCTTATGTGTATTTCCATCTACCTCACTGAGAAAGGCACACCTCACAGGTTGAGAAGCAGCGCTATAACATAAGTGATCTCTTTACATGCACTTAGCTTGATTGTTTCTGTTCTTCTTGGCAATATTGGAGTTCTCTGGTTTAGATTAATTTCTCTAGTTACATAAAGTATCTTGTAATTAAGTGTTTTAACTTTTTTTTTGGACTGAGAGTGAGATAAGAAAATGACCTATATCCCCATTCCAAATGTGTGGGTGGGAAAAATGTGTGCAGGAAAAAAAATATATAATTTTTCTTCTTTTTACTCAGGGGAACACATTTTGCCTTGCTCCAAATCCCTTTCTAATCAGCTTGTATATGATTGATCTACACACGCAGCTGCAATATATTCACTAAGCACAGGTATATTAGAGGCTGGCACAGTGAGGGGATATAGTGACCTGAATGAGTGATCTAAAGCTGGACTGAGTAACATGTTTCTACTCCCTTAATTCTGGAATAGCCTTCTTTCATTTATCGCTAACCCTGCAAGACTGGGCTGAAGCTAAATCCAAAAAAGAACTAGGACGTTGAGGGAGCAGTATAAAAAGAAGAAGTTGGCCAAAGAAAGCTAGTGTCACCCTGTAGTCTTCATAAGCAGAGTCTCCTCATGAGAGGAACACTGAAGTCAGTCTCTTGGTCTGAAATGCTGTGGAGGAACCTGTCTCCAGGTATTGGTGACAGAGGGAGCCTAGCAGAACTACCTTTGCTATCTTTTAAAAGGTGCCTTGAGTTAACATTGAAATGTTGTGTTTAGTTACTTTTTAGGCTCTTCTGAGTGGACTGATGAACCATGCAGTCATGTGCTGGTTTCCTGTACACTTGTGAGTATGCTGTGTTGATTAGGAAAAATGGTAGAGGGCTAGCTCCTCTAAAAAGTGTTCTCTGTTGGTAGTAACTTCCTTTCATTAAGGAGTGGAAGTTCTGACAGAAGCATCCTATAAACCAGTTTCTACTCCAAACTATTTTAAATATCTCATATTAAAGAGCCCTTAGGAAACCTCACTTTGGCTTTAATGGACCTGCAAGATGAGATTTTTCTTTCTAATTATTCAACTAGGGTGTTTTGCTTCAACTTGTGCTCTTTATTCCTGCCCTAATTACTTCAGAATTATTTTCCATGCAGTGTAGGAACTTGAAATATCTTTATATTCTGGTATCAAGCCAAAATACTCTAATAACTTGCATAGTCTCCAGGAATGTAGAAGATGTAAATTCTTCTGTGCAGAGGAGAGAATTTAACCTGTTTTTTTCAAATACATGGGAGAGTGAACTGACCACTACATTACTATATAAATGTATGAAGAAGCAAAACTGTGAAGTGTTTCTTCCTTTACACCTGTTTAAAAATAAAGTGCCATCAAAATAACATTTGCTCAGGATCCTGTTCCTACATATCCATGTTAAATGTACGTCAACATTATGTTCTGAATCTGTGAAAAGTGTTTCAATGACTGCCTGAAGGTTGACTCTACTTTGTCAGTTAAAGCAAACAACAATTCATCAAAGAAATGTGCAGCTCTGTTAGGACTGGATTGGATTAAAACCATAATGAATTTTTGGAAAGCATCCTTGGATAATGCATTTTGGAAGGCCAAAGGAAAATTAACATTATCTAGAGACTTTCAATTCTCACTAATTTACTTAAACCACATAAACATTCCTCCTTAACACTCATAATGAATTTTTCCAAATTAAAGAGGTCATTTCACCTTTGAGATTGACCATGACTAAAAACCAAAACAAAACATTTAATCTATGTATCTAGCGGTTGTAGCTAAATTTCCGTGGATATTTGTGCAATTTGGCTTAAGCATTATTCAGAATGTAATGGTTTGGGATTTGACTAAGAGAAAAAATTAAAAAGAAAACTAGACATAAAGGTGGGTGATTAACATCAGTGACTGAAAAATTACATTAGTTTTATGGTAGGAATGAAAAAACCTATACACAGCCAATCTTGGTCTCAGTGGAATACAGTGTCTCTGAGAACTAAGGTTACCATATGTCTAGGCCTCCCTTAGCACGTCCTTTTTTTGACACAAAAAAATGGGAAGAAAGGTAGGGTTGTGTCATTTGTAGATGAACAGAACACAATATACATGCTGAACTCATTTTTCCTGGACATGAGCACACACAGAACACATGAAAATGTTACAGAAACATGACAGCTGTATTATGACTGACATAATAGGAGTTATGATTCAATAGAATATTGAGGCACTGCCTTGTCATCTTTGTCCCTTGCTTTTACAAGTGGCAGTAACATTGGGTGAAGTACCACTTATTTCTTTGCCTTTCCAAGTAAGACCTCTGAGATACTGAAGGATAAATGGTTGCCATTCTCCACTTTTAATCATCTCCCCACTATGTTTGGGTACTTGAACTTCATTTTTCAATTTAAAGAGAAAGTTTGAGATCCTGGAAATAAATAGTAGCAGCCTGAAGAAATGGGATACGTGTACTCACGCATCTACACATACACGCAGAGTATTTGCAAATGACAGACTTGCTGAAAACATTACTTTTTCTGAGGCTGCAGATAGGCAAATAAACACCTCAGATGGGTCTCTTCCCAAGTATATTTAGACAGATGCAGAGCAGAATATCTAGGTGATGGAGAGGAATAAGCACTTCTGAGTTGGTGAGTACCAGATTTACCAGGGTTATATTTGAAGCCCAACTGTATGTCCTGGAGAATAATGGTCATAACTGGCTTCAGGGAAGACACATCTCCTCATAACTTTGAACAAGGTGCAACACAGTTGGTAAGAATAAGAAAATTCTTGCCTACAGTTGGGTAGAGAAGGGAAGCAAGGTAAATTCAACACATATTAACTAAATTGCATTCAGAAAATAAATCAGGACAAACAAATAATGAAAAGAAACAATTAGAGTGAAAAAGTGGGCCAAATTGGTTAGGTGGCAGTTCAGAACCTGTCCACGAATTACCCCTGAGCAAGCAGAGGCAGCCTCGGTCAGTTTGTGTCAGGTAGGGATAGGACATGATAGTGATCCTCTGGGTATTGCTCAAGTTGAGAAGTCTTCAACTCAGAGAAGTAGACATATGCTTACAGTAGAAGTGCACATATGGACAGTCTCTTGAAAGAGACTGAAGCATTTCTTAAGAGAAAAGATCTCTGATGCATCCAGTCTGGCATTTTGCTTCTGGCGATAAATCACACTCAGTGTTTCAGAAACAGCTTCCAAAATCCTATAGTGTATCTGACCATTTATGTAATGTGAAATATAAGTAAGCAAGAGGGAAATTCCTTCATGATCTTTTTGTCAATCATATATCGTGAATAATTTGATTTTTATTGCCCTTATCTTAACATCAATAACCATTAATGTTGTTACTGCCAATAAAATTAGTCCACATTGAAAAAAAATAAAGTTATTGCAGTTAATTGTGACCACGTGGTGTCTACAGTCCAATATGTATTTTTATTTATTTTACTCTTATCTGAAATAGAAAAAGCAATACACTTCAATAATACAAAAAGTGACAGGGAAAAGTCACAAAATAAAATTTGCTTTTATCTCATGTTGTATAGTCAATGTCACCTCAAACATTGCATGCAGTAGATTCACAGACAAAAAGAAACATTTTATCAAACACCCTGACTTTTCATTTGTATGTGATGCAGGTAAAATAAAGTGCTGGGTCAGCTTTTTACGCCATTCATAATTATCATACATTAATTCATTTGAGCTGAGATTTTTATCTGATCCACTGCTACAAGTACCGTAGAGCAGAAAAAAAAATGAGAAAGGTAACAAGCTTCAAGGCTAAAATAAAGCCTGGAATTGCACTGAACAATGTTCTTCGTAGTTCCTGCAGGAACAAAAACTCCTGCTATAAAAAGATACATTATCTGTAAATGCAACATACAATTGCCACTCTGTAATGATGAAGTTATTTTTCTGTTGTTGTTCCTGACAGAAAAGGGCTAACTTTTCTTCCGACATCTGATACAAAAGCCAGGCACTAGTCTTTCTAATTTAGTTACATTTCCAGTGGGAAAAGATGCCATTCACTAATTCCACTGAACCAATGTACTATGTGTGCAATATCCTTATCACAGACACACTAATCCACATAACACACCAAGTGAATACTTCCAAAATGTCTGTGCCATCAGAAATTCATTGAGGTACTGAAAAGACATATTGTGGAAAGCACTATATAATGTACAATAGTGTGTATTTATTTTGTACAGTTAAGTAAAGGTGGGCAAACAGCAATTGCCTGGTCAAACTGACAATTCAAGTTTTCAGGAAAAAGGAAGCCTGAGAGATTTAATGTCAGTCCACAATAAGGTTTCATTATTATATTTTTAGTCATTTTTTCTGTCCCTCTCCTAAGTAGTAGAGGCGGGTTTTCAATAAAAAGGTAAGATAATTCAAAAACAGTACTTGTAAAATTGTATATTGAAACTAAGGATGCCAACATTTCCAAAATAAAACTGTTTGTTAACCTGCCCAGAAAAGTTTCAACACTGTTAATTATCTTGTTTCCTTTTTCTTCTACTGCTAGAATTACCTGTTAATCTGTCTTTCAAATATTATTCCCAACTAAAATGTAATTTTTAATTATTTTTTTGTTTAGCCAAAAAAAATTATCTGGCTATGCAATTAAACCGCCATGATTCAAGTCAGGTCTGAATATAAGTATTTTTTCCCACATACTAAACAGGAAATTTCTTGCAACAAAAATGGCATACTTGTATTTCAAGTAGAATATTGGAATTTGTGTGTGGGAAGTTGAGGAAAAAGGATGTTACTGTTATCAGAAAAAAAATGAACGCAAGTCTTGAACAGTATTCTATCAATCTGCTGATAGATCAATCAAAACACTTTACATGCTAATCTCATTTTGCATCTTTTGTAATTAAATTCTCTTATGTCTTTAGACATATTTATAATCCGTGTTCGGTACACGTCTGTCAGCAATATTTTGTGTTGTTAAGGTGGCAGAAGGATGTGACAGGTGATGATACGAGCAAGAAAGGCAAAAGAAAGAACTTTTAAAAAGTTAAATTGCCTTTAACCATATCTCTTAACTAGAGTGATTTGTGATCTAGATCTAAACCCACTCATACATATTTTACAATTCCAGAATAAATAAGCAAGCCGGCACAAATGGGAATATTTGATTATCACCCACTTATTCACCCTTCAATTTTGATAACTTAGTTGAAATAAAATCCTTTGTTCAGCAAAACCCATTTGTGGCTGTTGAATCTGTGAACTCATGCATCCCCACCCTGTCCATCAACAGTGTGTTTCATAATCTGTTTCCTCTTCCAATTCTACAGCAACAGGTATGGCCTAATTCTGGCAGGACATGAGGGGACAGGAAGTTTGCCAACAAACTCTGGAAGGATAAAATGTAATGGAGAGGATGTGGGAAGTGAAAATCATTGTGTTGGTTTAATATTGAAGAGCAATATGTAATCGGAACATGTTGTGCAAATACAGTTTAGGGAGAGGCATTTCACATTCTTTGCAAAGGTTCTGGGGAGGAGAAACTTTTATTCAGAATAAAAGTATGACAATTAGATATTCTCTCTGCTAGGCTTCTTTTGCTAAAAAAAAAAAAAAACAAACCACACCACCAGAAGGGTTTAGTCAGAGAATATTTTTCATATGATTTATAGGATTTGAAAAACTCAATACCAGTTGTGCTGAACTGGGTTCTTCAATCTGTCAATGCCACTATCAGTGTCTGTTCAGCACTTCCTCTGTTCTCAGTGCAGTGGACTATAATATTTTATTTCATACATCATTTCATATTCTGAAATGTATATTTGTACATTATACATCCAATAAATTGCACTGCACAGCGCTGAGCATGTGGTCTGATCTAGTATTGTAAGACTGCCCAGCAAGTTAAGTAAAAAAGATCAGTTTGAGAAAAACTAGGTAGTCTCACTCCATTGCCCTGTTCATAACAGAAAAAAAGGTTTACAATCTACTACCTTTTTGTTCTGGTCTCTGAACACTGACTTCTATGCTCAGTGGTACCCAAAGTTCAGCAAAGCAGTGGTGCTTGTGCTGATTTCATTTGATTCCTTCTGCAAGATTACCTTAGCACATCTGGTAAAAATTAGATAAACAGATTAGTTACAGTTCTGTTTTCAGTTAGTTTCTTGAAGCCTCTGCCCTCTCTTGTCTGTTCCAGAGGAAAGGCATAAATTTCTGATAGGAACACAGGTTCTCATTACTGGTCCCAGTTAGGGATTCCGCAAACAGTGTCAAGCCTAATAAGGTTTTGGGAACTGCAGGTCCATAATTTGTGACAAGGTGCTGCTGCACCTGAACTGAGAGCACTGCTTGTCCAATAAATAAAGGCTCTGTAATCCACAGAAATATGTCACAGATTTGCAGTTTTAATTAGACTGTAATCAACCTAACACCAGCTACATTTCAACTGTATTATTCAACTGTGTACATTTTTTGGTGTTCTGTAAAGCAGGCAGATGACTTCTTAGAATGCTCAGGCATTAATATCTTCCTGAGTTTTAACTCTTTGATGACATCTTTTTTTTCAACCTTACTATGAGACATCTGATAGCTACAGTTGGGCTGCTTTAACATAACAGATAGACATGTAAATATGTTATTTTCTTAGACACCTTGCAGGCAGACATTACTGTTGCCATGCCTAATGGACAACAGAAACCGTGAAGCAGTTGGGTATCTGTGGCCAGGGCTGACGCATGCACACTGCAGAAGAGGGCTACTTCATGTTTCCAAGGCTGTGCTACTCTTGACTTCATGTAAGGACAGGACACTGTTGCTTTTGGCAATTGAGAAAAATGAATATCAAGAGTTCAAGAAAAGCGTTAAACATCCGGATTGCCTGGAAGTCATATGTTTTTGAATGAAGGTACAACACCAACGATAAGTGAAGGTGCAACCTTGAGCAAAGCCTTTTGTCACTCCTTTTGCTGCAGACCTTGAGGCGGGAGCAGTCGGGAGCTCCTGCTGCATGTGAAGGGCAGCCTGTCTTTCAGGAGAGACTGTTCCCTAGGAGTACTGTGGGCAACACTTTCTGCCCCAATAACTTTCAGGTTTCACTTAAATCTGTCATCTTTGTCTCTTGGGACCTCAGCTGACTGGAGTCAGATTCACCTTTTGTTTACAACATTCAACCGCTAGGCTAAAAATATATATATATATACACATGCTTATATGTACATATACACACACATATATATGTAAGTTATGTTCAATTTCCCTAAATATAAGATGCAGTTTCTGAGAATATGTATAGCAAACACAAGGATGTGCTAGGTCTCAGAGTTGCTTTCCTGGATTTTCACATAATAAAGCAAGCTTTATTTATTATTTCAGCTACAAACTGCCTGTTAACCAAAGCAGCAATGTCTTGCTTGAGTTTACACAGAACCTGAAATTAGAATCAAATTTTGCTCGCCTCCTGAAGATGCCCCTCACAGTGTATCCTGAGAACAAGAAATGTATATCCACAATAGAAGAAAGTTCATCTTCATTGCCTTCAAGTTAAATAAAACAAACCCAAAAAAGTCCACTGAACATTAAGGCCAAGGAGTGTGCAGTTGGTCTGATTTGAAGCTGGGGCTTCAATTTCAAAATGTTGGCAGCTGAGAGCTTAAATGAGGATTATCAAGACCAGTCAGGAAAGGGCTGATTATCTCTGAGAGGAAATCACAGCAGCTCTTAGGCCTATGGTGTTGTCTGGCTGTCACAGCAGAGAATTTGGCACGTATCTCTTACAGAATGGGAATCTAGGAAGGAGCAAAGGTAAGAAAGATCTCTGAGACCGTGTATAAAGACCCTGTTCTTAGGAGTTTTCCTTAAAAAATGCATTACAATGCCAAATATACCTATTTCTGTTCACCCAATCTATATAAGCAAAACAAATGACGCTCATTTTGAGTGCTGAACTTTCACCCATGATTTCCCTTTTGAACTCTTTAATGTATGTATTCTTTCTCTATATAGTGATAGTACAAATATATATATATATGTATATGTATGTATATAAATATATACATACACGTGTGTGTGTATATATATATATGCATGATTAGATGGGTGCTGACTTAGAGGGAATGCAAATGGATGCCTAGGATCTTCAGTGCTGCTTTTTCCTTTTTCATTTCAGAATGATGAGTTGCACGTCACGGCATCATATTAACATATAACTGGGAATGCACTAAAACATTACGCTATGAGATAATTATAATAATTACCAGTTCTTGGTTCTTTAAGATGGCTAATATTTATTATTATTATTATTATTATTATTATTATTATTATTAAGAACAAAGGTTTCATAGTTTCCATGCTACAACTGACTTTTATTCTCGTAAAACATACCATGCCATTCAATCAGATATTGTCTGGAAGGCATCCCACCTACAGCTATCAGACTATGAGACTAAATTATTTTGCAGCTGCAAACTGTGGACAGTGAATGAACCTCTACTGAAGGAGTGATCCCCATTGCAAGAACTTTTCTGAACTTTTTACATCTGTCTGATCATTTCTGTTTTTGTGTCAAAGCTGATCACGATATTGCCATCTGAAGATCATATGGCTGTTTTGAGTTAAATAAACAGCACATTTTCTGCCTTAAGGTAAACAGTTTGTCCCCACCAAGATGAATGTTGTAGTGTCTGTGCTAGGTGTGCTATTGCTCAGCTGATCCAGTGACATTTCAAGGCAGGAAATGAGAGCAAGGAGAGAGAAAGAAACATAATCTTTTATTCACATCTTCACAATTTTTTGTCTCAAAATAAATAATGACATTTGACCTTTCTCTGAGATAACATGGAAACTGAGACACATGATGATCTTTCTTGTGCCTTCCCCTTGAAGACATCACAACCACTTATCAGAATACACTTTGACTCCCCTTTCCCTAGATAAAAAGGCATCCATAAAAGTAATAAACTTTTCATCCCAGCTCACGGAGTAGCTAACCAAAACATCTAGCTAATTAGGGTCTTTTTTTGCCCCTGTTTTCTTCTTCTTCTTGGACCAAAGGAGGGTTTATAAGCCTTTTACAGGGGGGAGCACAGAAATCTCTGGGGGAAATGGCTTCTCTGCTGTGTGTGCGAAGGCACTGACAGGGAAGGAGCAGCCTCCCTGTCTGCCACGTGAGACTCTGGCAAGGCAGTGATGAAGCCGGCTCAGGAGATGAGGAAGGAAAGTCTCTGCTTGCCAAAATGTACAAGCAAAACGTTGCATTTTGGGGGTATGAGGGACACAGATGGTTCATTGGATAGCACATAGAATGTGCAGCCTTTGTGTGATTGTACAGTGATATTTGTTCTTCCTGGATCCTTTCCAACTGAGATTTACATCAGGTCTTGAAAAAGATGGAGAGCTGTAGCCATTTGCAGGCAACTGCTCAGCTGTACCGCAGGCTGTATCTTGTTGAAAAGCATGGAAAATCAGCAAGTTAGACTGTATCAGTTCAGTTTGTTGACAGCTGAGGAAAGGACCCTTCTATTTACAGACTGCTAATTAAAGCAAAGTAGTAAGAGAGCAAAGGGAGGATGTATTCTGAGTACCACTGTACTGGAGATGTTATCACAGTATCACAGTATGTTTGGGATTGGAAGGGACCTCTAAAGATCATCTAGTCCAATCCCCCTGCTGGAGCAGGAACGCCTAGGTGAGGTCGCACAGGAATGTGTCCAGGCGGGCTTTGAATGTCTCCAGGGAAGGAGACTCCACAACCTCCCTGGGCAGCCTGTTCCAGTGCTCTGTTACCCTCACTAAGAAGAAGTTCTTTCTCAAATTTAAGTGGAACCTCTTGTGTTCCAGCTTGATCCCATTGCCCCTTGTCCTATCATTGTTTGCCACTGAGAAGAGCCTGACTCCATCCTCGTGGCACTCACCCTTTATATATTTATAAACATTAATAAGGTCACCCCTCAGTCTCCTCTTCTCCAAACTAAAGAACCCCAGCTCCCTCAGCCTTTCTTCATAAGGGAGGTGCTCCACTCCCTTAATCATCTTTGTTGCCCTACGCTGGACCCTCTCCAGCAGTTCCCTGTCCTTCTTGAACTGAGGGGCCCAGAACTGGACACAATATTCCAGATGGGGTCTCACCAGGGCGGAGTAGAGGGGAAGGAGGACCTCTCTCGATCTACTGACCACCCCCCTTGTAATACACCCAAGGATGCCATTAGCCTTCCTGGCCACAAGGGCACAGTGCTGGCTCATGGTCATCCTGTTGTCCACCAGGACCCCCAGGTCCCTTTCCCCTACACTGCTCTCTAATAGGTCATTCCCCAACCTATACTGGAACCTGGGGTTGTTCCTGCCCAGATGCAGGACTCTACACTTTCCCTTGTTAAATTCCATCAGGTTATCCCCCGTCCAACTCTCCAGCCTGTCCAGGTCCCGCTGGATGGCGGCACAGCCTTCTGGCGTGTCAGCCACTCCTCCCAGCTTAGTGTCATCAGCAAACTTGCTGATAGTACACTCAATTCCCTCGTCTAAATCGTTAATGAATATATTGAATAATATTGGCCCCAGTACTGACCCCTGAGGCACTCCACTAGATACTGGCCTCCAACTGGACTCCGCACCATTGACCACCACTCTCTGGCTTCTCTCTTTAAGCCAGTTTGCAACCCACCTCACTACTCTATTGTCTAGACCACACCTCCTCAATTTAGCTGTGAGGATGCTGTGAGGGACTGTGTCAAAGGCTTTACTGAAGTCAAGGTAGACCACATCCACCGCTCTGCCATCATCCATCCACCTTGTTACATTCTCATAAAAGGCTATGAGGTTGGTCAAGCATGACTTACCCTTGGTAAAGCCATGCTGACTGCCCCTAATGACCCTCTTATCCCTGATGTGCCTTGAGATGACACCAAGGATAAGCTGTTCCATTACTTTCCCAGGGACAGAGGTGAGGCTGACCGGTCTATAATTACCCGGGTCCTCCTTCTTGCCCTTTTTGAAGACTGGAGTGACATTTGCTTTCCTCCAATCCTCGGGCACCTCTCCCGTTTCCCAAGACTTGGCAAAAATGATGGATAGCAGTCTAGCAATGACTTCAGCCAGCTCCCTCAGCACCCGCGGATGCATCCCATCTGGACCCATGGATTTGTGGACGTCCAGACTACTTAATTGTTCCCTAACCCAGTCCTCATCGACTAAAGCAAACTCCTCCATTAACCTGGCTTCATCCGGGGTCTCAGGGGTACAGGGTTCCCCAGGACAGCCTCCAGTGGAGTAGACAGAGACAAAGGCGGCATTCAGCAATTCTGCCTTCTCTGTGTCTTCTGCCACCAGGGCACCCACCTCATTCATCAGTGGGCCTACATTGCCTCTGGTATTAGTTTTATCTGCTATGTATTTGAAAAAGTTCTTCTTGCTGTCCTTGACCCCTCTCGCCAGCTGTAATTCTGAGAAGGCCTTGGCTACCCTAGCTGCCTTCCTGCATCCTCTAACAGCAGCCTTATATTCCTCCCAAGTGGCCAGTCCCTGGTGCTGTGGTATTTAGTCATTAAGGGCTAATAATTTTTTGTATGGCTTTATCAATTTAATATAAGTTCTTAGAGGATTGTAGCTTGCCCACAGTGCCAGGCTTTGGCCCATAGGTGTTTCCTTTTTTTTCCTATTTCTTGTTCTTACTTCCACTGCTGTTTGCAGGATCTAAGTACCCAAGGCCAGTCCCTGCTTCCATGACCTGTAAACTCACCTCTTCTGCTTGAGCATACCCAACAGATCCCTATTCAACCATGCAGGCCTTCTGGCTCCCTTCCTCGACTTCCTACGTGTGGGGATGCTCTGATCCTGAGCATGGAAGAAGCAATCTCTGAATGCAATCCAGCTCTCTTGGGCCCCTTTTCCTTCAAGCAGTCCTGCCCATGGGATTTCCCCCAGGAATTGCTTGAAAAGGCCAAAATTAGCCCTGCCAAAGTTCAGGGTTGCAATTCTACTTGCTATTCTGTTCCTGCCACACGAGATGCTGAACTCCACCATCTCGTGGTCACTGCAACCCAGGCAGCCCTCAACCTTTACTGCTTCGACCAGACCCTCTTTGTTAGTGAGGATGAGATCCAGCAGTGTACCTCTCCTAGTCGGCTCCTCCACCATCTGCATGAGGAAGTTATCATCAATGCACTGGAGGAACCTCCTGGACTGTGGCTGGCTGGCTGAATGGTCCTTCCAGCAAACATCAGGGAAGTTAAAATCACCCACAACAACCAGGGCCTGTGACTGTGAGGCCACTCTCAGCTGCGCATAGAAGGCCTCATCAACTTCCTCAGTCTGATCTGGTGGCCTGTAATAGACACCTACAACCGTATCACCCCTGCCAGCCTGTCCCTTGATCCTGACCCATACACTCTCAACTCGTTCCTCATCCGCTCCTGGGCAGAATTTAGTACATTGCAGTTGCTCTCTCACATAGAGAGCAACTCCACCACCACGCCTGGCTGGCCTGTCTTTCCTGAAAAGGGCGTAGCCATCCATGACCACATTCCAGTCATGATTTGAAAAATACAAACTGTCTAAGATTAAAAAAAGAGATATTAAACCAAAACAAAGCTAGAAAACTGACAGAGAATAATTGAGTAAAGAAAGTGGCTTTGGTAGATTAGACCCAGAGAATCTTTTTTAAGATAGAAAAGATAAGATTTCAAGATAAAATCCTCCAGCACTGCTTTCCATTTGCCATACAGGTTCAGCCTGTTGGGTGGTGTGCTGCCTCCCTCACCTCTCGGTTCTCAACGTAACGTTGTGCAGGAATCTGCAATCTGATATGCTGACCACTGACTTGCAAGTATACAGTGTGCATTTGTCTGTGTTTGTTGCCTTGTTTGCTTCACAAGCCCTTGATGGAAATCTGATAATACCACAGTTATGGGGAAGGTAGTATTAGCACACAAGACAGTGAACTACCTGTATGAGCTGAAGCTACTGGAGATCAAGCCCTGCATTTACTGGGTGTGTGTACAAACAAAACATACTATATTGGTGTCCTTTTTCCCAACACATGCCGTTGGGGCAGCTGTGTGGCATCTGTAATTCCAATTCAATGTAAATCCACCAGAGAAGAGTTTGACCAATTGTGCATGTATTCATTCAAAGAATGTAATTCCCTAAAACTGTCTATGGAAACTATTTTAATCACCCTATCAAGTTAATACTACTTGCAATTCATTTAAAGAAAGGAAATACCATGAACAAAATATATTGGGTGAAGTTTTCTGGCTTGTGTTTTCCAGGAAGTAATTTCTGGCCTTTAAAGTCTGTGACTTCATGAAGATGGAATGATGCTCCTTCATGACAGCACACATGTGTTCTTAAAATCATCACAAATGCCTGGCTTTTGTATCTACAATTTCCTGAGAACTTGTTTTTCAGTGGTGGAATCTCTGCAGATAATCTTAAAGTGAATACAACTCAATTTTACTTTAGGGGTTATTGGATGGTCTTTTAAGGAACTTTCTGCTTCTTGTCATGCACAGTTTCCACTCATGGAATCTCACAGGCTTCACAACAGGCGTTTTGATTTTTTAAGAGAGAGATAAAACAAGCAAACAACAGCAACGACAGATGCCAGCATTTTTTCCTTAATGAAATATTGCCCATAAATCTAAAACTGTGGTACTTCTGACTCCATAGCAGAAAGCTGAACTTCTGGACTGTTTTTATTTTTGGGATAAAGGTTCTGACCGCTTGAGTTGCTGGGATTTTTGAGGGATGTAAAGTTATACCACACTCTGTAGAAGCTGAGATTAGTTGATGACTTATTGTGCAGTTTGAAATATCAAGCTTAAAGGAAAAAAAGCAAAATCTGTCTGCACTGAAGAGCTGAAGACAAGATGATAGAGTAGGTTTCTTATATGCTGAGTTTTATTTGCAAGTTTTAGTTAACTTTGGCTTGGTTCACTTTGTTAACTTTCAACGTCATATACACATGTGGTTCCTCAGTTACCTAGTAAACTACTGTTAAAAACTTCAAATGCAGTAAGAAATTGCTTTTTCTTGTTTTACAGAGGTATGGTTTTCATCAGTAGACACTGAACCCTTCAAACCAACAAGTCTTCTTGGAGAAGTCTTGTCAAGATGGGAACTTAGGTTCAGATGCTTCTTGAAAATTATAATGGCTGCCACAAAACAAACCAGCATAATTTATCATGACAGCAAGGTGAGATGGTAACTGACCCTCACTAAGGGGCATATCAGTTCTTCCTACATGACCACACAGATCAGTCCTGTGGTTTAAATAAGAAAATTATTAAAGTAAGGCATCTTTTACCATAAATTTAAGAAGATCGAAATGACAACTGCAACACATACTACAGAGTTACTCAGTGACTGGCCTTTCCTCTGCTCCTGCGCAAACCTGAGAGCTGCCATATACTCATGACAGCTAGGTCAGTGGAAATGGCATTGACCTTTGGGATGCACAGACATCTCTAATAAAAAATTTACAACAGCCGTAAGCACTGGAGCACTATCTGGCACTCTGCCATTTTAATTTGGTTGTGAATTTCATCTGTGCTGATGCTAGCTAGATATTTTTCTTTAAAGAACTCCAAGTTCAGTATTACACATTTCACTCCTGTACAGGATGTCACATTCCAGCAGTTTTGCTTGGGCCATTTTTGATTCTTCTTTCTTACAAAATTGAAAGAGCAAGGTTTTTCTCCCATTACAAGTAATTTCAAAGACAATCCCTCAGTGACATGCTTACACTTCCACCCAATCACAGTAAGAATGAAATACCAGGATACAGGGCAGAACATAAATTAGGAAAAGCTATGGTAACAGAAAGCAAGTTTTGCTACACTGTTGCAAAACACTGGAGAACAAGCTGGATCCTCATTGCTTCTATTCATCTACCTGTCTTGTGAAGCCAACTGCATCAGCTGGTTTGTTTTGTGGCAACTGTCATAATTTTCAAGATGCATCTGAACCTGAGTTTCCATCTTGACAAGAGTTCCCTAAGAAGACTTGTTGGATTGAAGATTCAATATCTACTGATGAAAACAATATCTATGTAAGTTAATCAGCTCTGAAACTAGGCAGTAAAATATTTGAAATTTCAAATATATTAATGAGATTATGATCAGGGAGGGCATCTATTTTGTTGAAGCCCCCTTTGCCTACCTGTTTATGCTCCGCTAACATTCTATGCTCTTCCAAAATACTTTCATTTTCTTGAAAATGTCCAGCCTGGGGACAAATCCGTTAAAAACAAACAAACAAACAACAACAACAAAACCAAACTTGTGAATTTTAGCATTTTTTATTACTTGCTCAGTGCTTGTTGATAGAAATTTTGAAATTTCATTCTGGAGTAAAGGCCTGAATTCTGATGAGTATGACATTTTTGTCTGTTAGCACTTACAAGGCTGAACTTGGCAGTCTTGCAGAGCTCAAATTCAACACGTGAGCATATTCTGGCATATATGGAGGTGAGAGACTAAATCCTTGCAGGCTAAATTTCATTTTTTTAACTGTGAGAAGAGGGAAGGGAGGATTCATTCACATTCATATAGCTTAGAACTTGCCATGAAGTGCGTGTTTGGCCCTGTGACAGTGTGGATAATCAAAGGACTAGGATTCTGAAACAAAAGAGAGAGACACAAAATGACAGTCCATACAGCACCAGAACTGGCCAAAAGTGCTTGTTGAATTTGTCTCTGCTGGCTGGTCATCCAAAATCAATGTGACTGGGAATGATAAGGCATAATCGGGCTGGGAGTGTTTCCGGAGTCATTGGGGGAGGCCATGCATCTGAGGGAGGAAGGTGACCTGGGTGGCTGTTCTGTTACAGATGCCACCCAGCACAGTGGGTTTTGGCTGCTTCTGCAGCTGTTCTTAATGTCTGGCCTCTCTCCTTCCCTCTCATATGAAATTTAGAGTATGCTGTAGCTAACACCTTCTACATATTAACAGGTAAATTCTGACAAGGAGCACAAGTTCTTACCATGTCAGAAAGTTGTGTTGTAATTCTGTGGCCAAAAGCCACAGATGTCTATACCAGAGTGAAGATAAATCAGAAATACATGTGATATTTTAAAATACCCTGTTTCCCTTGATCTTGTTTGCCATATCTTACTGTATCTAAATACAACTTTTGTTTTGTTTTGTTTTGTTTTGGTTTTTTCCACTTTTTACACATATTCTTATTTATTAAAGGATAAAGTGAAATATTTTTTAGAGCAAAAGAACTTAAGAAATCTCCTGATGGAGCTGATCTGTGTATATCCAGCACAATACTCTCTCTGTCAGAGGCGATAGGGTCTCTTGAGGAGACCATGGCAGCCTGGTTCTTCCTGCAGTCTACTGCTTGACACTCCCTCATCATCAATGTCTGTTGTGTCAAGGAGCATGCATTCCACCTCATCTTTTTCATGTCCATGCTTGAAGGTAGCTTTCTGAATGTTCTGGTTCTGCCTACCTCAGCTATCTGTGGCAGGTTTCACTCCCCAGAGATTTACTACCCATAGTTTACTACCCATAGTGAGGAGAGGTACTGCTCTTACCGCTTCTCTCAGCTCCCTTGTGCTGTTGGAACCCCTACCAGGTTTGGTACTGCAGGGCTTGTCCACCATCTCCATGGTTTCAAAATATTTGTCGCATGCTCCCTTATCTACCTCTTCTCCGAACCTGAAAAATCCCAGTCTATCATTGGAAAAACAAAACCAAAACAAACCAAAACAACAAAAAAAATCCAAACAAAAAGAAAAAAAGCTTCCCAAAAAAGCCCAGAAACAAGAGTGTTTTATGCCTGTTCTAAGTGGCACTTATCTTACAGTGGTTTTTCAAATGTGCAATTTCCTTGATTTCATATAACTGCTGGTTTTCTCTTGTCTAAAAGAGAATATTCAGAGCTGTTATTCTCACTAAGATAATTAACTAAATAGTTATATCTGTAATTCAGCTGCAATTTTAATATCTTGTAGAAATATACAGTATCTCTTCAGGCATTCTCTTCATTTCATCCAAAAAAGTTAAGAGTGTCATGTTACATTATGAAAAATATGGTGCAATTATTGACAAAGACTTCATAAGAGAGGATGATAACAATAATACCTGGGGGAAATTTCTATTTCTCTAAGCACAGAGACATAAAGACAATAAAATCAATGTGATATTCATTGGAACAAAGTAGAAGAATTTTTTTGCAATAGAGTTTGATCCTCATCAGAATTTTCTTCCTTTTGTTTAAGATATCAGTATGCTTAGAGGAAAATCTGGATAAGATACAAGCTTTGGCCAAAATATGTGAAGAAAAAAAAAAGACTTCTAATCAGCTACAGATTTTCTACTTCATTCCCTGGAGCTGAGTGGGGGATTATAGATTGAGCCAGTTGTGTCCCTAGTGCTTCATGAAGAAGGATCTTTCCCCTTAGTCTCAGTGTAGGTTTCCAAAACAGATATCTATGAGTTATGTATGTGAAGGGTGGAAGTACAAATGCTTTTGCAGCTCTTAACAAACGTTAGGAGGGGGGGTTACCACTTGGACTGATTCAGCATTTAGTGTTTTCACAGTTAAGTGACCCTCAGAAAAACCTGCAAAGGAGGGAGTTAAGTTTTGCAATACTCACTTCACAGACAGAGAAACTCAGGACATAGGTAATCAAGGAAATTACTGCAGAGTAAACTTGGCTGTGAATTACACCATGCCTTACTACTTGATAACTTCTGGACATCAGGTAAAAATTTTAGCTGCACAATTCATTAGCAACCTCAGTCTAACTTTAACAAATGGCTTTTTCTGTTTTACAGACACGTTCCAATTTGTAATTTCAGTAAGAGCTAGACAGTGAGCTCTTTTAAAATTGTTAACACAGTTAGCTTGTGCACCATTGCACGTACTACTGGTTTCTTTTCAGCATATTTAGCAATAAATTCCTTCATGTCCGGTGTATGGTATGTCAGAGGACTGAGAAATCTCTGGCAGAGGCAGGAGTAGAATACAGTATTTAGTGTGTAGTCCATCCTTGATGTAATCACCTACTGCATACATTGTCCTGGTGTTCAGTTGTATTAGTATTATCAATCACCAATTTAAAATACAATAGGTGAAGGAAAGTGTGATGAATGTTTATGGCTCATGACAGTTATCTTTTAACTTACTCTCTGGCAAAACAGTAGTGGAGTCGTATTTCTTATTTCATTCTTTTCATTAGTCATTAATTGAACAGATCTCTAAATAACAAGTCAAAAACATTAATGCATTCATGGTTTCAATGTTAACTACCTTTTCCAGAAAGCAAGTATATTCCTGCTTTCTCCCCCACCCCCGTGTTTTGCACAAATAAAAGCCATTTTTGTTAACTACTGTCTCATTTTGCATTTTTCAGAAATGCACTCCTTTAAAAATTACCCTTTTAAATAGTCTTCTGTCCATTGGCCCGTTTGTAACCATTTGAGGCAATGGATTATTTGCTGCTATAGATTAATGTTTGTGGTTGTTTCCGCCCCCCCCCCCCCCCCCCTTTTCCCAACAGCTACTCAAGACAGTAGCTAAATAGTTATTAACTATTCATGAGCTACTCGTATGACCTACTTCTAATCTTTATGTCTTGTGTCAGGCACAGATTCAACATGGAGAGGCAAGGGGCTGCAGTGAGCAACCTAGCTCCAGTGCTAATTATAAGGTTGCTTGTTCTTAATTTCATGTTTTTATTTCAAGCCCTCCTTCCCTTCACACCTAATCAAAAGAGGCATGTGCTAGACCATGTTTCAAAGATGGACATTAAATGCAGGAGAGTTCAAAATAATTAATTAACAGTTCAAAGTGAGAACAAAACAGGAGAGAAAAGGTGCTCACAGGAAAAATTCAGGAGCCAGACACTAACACAGTCTGCTGCTTTTAGAGTAATAACAGCATTGTCATTGTGAAATATTTGTTGATATATCGATCTCTAGCTTAGAATGTGGTTGGGAATTATGAATTTTCAGTTCACTCATTTTCCCTTCAAAGGCTGCCATTCTTTCTGTATAAGGTTGAATTACAATAATCATAAAAGAGCAAGATCTGAACTTCTGACCTTCTGATGGTTACAGGCAAGTCAGACTTTTCTGCTTCTACTTTCTCCCTCAGACTAGCTGACATTTTTTTTTCTTGGCTTTTTTTTTTTTTTATTTAACCAATCTTTCAACAGATGAGCTTGCAGAAGAAAAATGTTGCCATAATGGCATTTTAAAAATACCTCTGGCAATTGCTGATATAACAGTACTTCTTTTCCTTCTCCTTCCCAGATGGGCAGATACTTGCCACTTCTTTTTGCCTAGAAGTTTCCTATCACATGATGCTGACACACATCACTTTTTCTTTTTTACTAAGAACATGCTGAATCTGTTCTTTTTAACCCTATTCCTCTTCTGAAATAAAAATAAAAGCAAATGTCAATCTGGAGTTGTTGCTGTTCCTACAATATATATGGCTTACTCGAATTTTCCCATCACACAAGTTTAAGTCCAAGAGTGTTGGCACTGAATTAGTGAATGTACCTGCATCTGTAGCAATGCTGATTTTCCCTCCCAAAGATGCTCTAATCTACCATGATGACTGAGGACATCAGTCTTCTATGTGGTGGAAAAAACTATAACTTAAACGCTTTAGGGTGAGGAAGGAAATGAAAAGAGATATTCCACTTTCACTACAAGTGACCCAATAACTAGGCTGTTGCCCAAGCCATAAACACTTTTTCTGTAGCAGTCATTTTCAGGAAGCATTAGTAATGCTTAATCTGGCATCACACTGCAGGAGTAGATCCCATGTTATGGGTCTTCTTGTAGAAGAATTTACCCAGCAGTTTGGTTTCCTAATACCTGTCAGGAGGAAGCCCTTTCTAGGGTTTTCTGTTGGCTGCCTTGCTATACAAGCTTTCACATGTACAAATCTTCTCCAAGATATTTCTAGATAGGCTTTGGGGCTTTAAAGCGTCATGGTGGTGACAGGTGCTTCACTTTCATGATCACTGACAACTAGCTAAGCATTACAGATTTTTTTTTCATGTTGCTTCGATTCCTAAGTTCTGTTATCACAACCAAATTATTGTATGTCCTTTAGGCAGCTAAATGTTCCTTTAATTTTAGTGATGTAAGCATTCTGATTTATAAAATATCAAGCTTCTTTTGTAAACCTTCACTTTTTCTGTAATTTGGGCTCCTGTAAGGCATCTCAAAAGGGGTTCCTGAAAACTGAATTAATTCCTAAAACGAGCCACCAGTAGTTACTAATTGAAAGCCTGAGCAGCAAACTTCAGGCATTTATTGGAGAACATTTGGTAAATAAGTTGTCCTTTGGATTCACTGTTACTCTAAACACAAATGTGAATGAAGAAATTGAGTGTTAAAATGACTGAGCTAGAAAGCTGGCCACTTAGGAATAGTGTGAGGCTACACCTGTCTCCAACTATGGGTAATCTGTACCTGATGCTATGACAAAGAGTAGTGTAAGGGGAATTTCAAAGGAGGAAAACATGACTCAGCAGTTACTGATTAGAGATAGTGACAAATTTGTCAGCAATAGTTTGATAAAATACATTTTCCAGTTTTCTTCTTTATAAACTCTCTGTAAAGAAAAAATGAAATTCTTCTATTTATTTTTTCAAAATGCCTTGGTATTTCCTCAGAGATTGCCCTTTGGTTTGTATTTCTTTCATGCTAAGCTTTTCATTTACCTCTTACCATCCAATAACTAGGATGCATTGTCAGTCTTAGCTACACAGAACTATTTTTGTCTAGTGTCAGATATTTCATCGGCATAACATCTGACACAGCACAAAACTTAAATCTATTTTCTCCAGTCCCATCTTAAAGGTCAGGGATCAGGGAAGAGACATTACCATGTATATATCCCACTGTTTAGTTTTCAAGTTTATGAAGCTATAAACAGCAATAATATACTTTCATTATGCAAACAGATTAAGAAAATCAAATGAACTGTCTGGCCAAGTGTAATTAAGCCCTCAGTTTGAATAGTTCTTACAAAAAATGTGTGAGGTTAGCACTCTCTTCTTGCAGATACTGAACTTGTTTGCTAGAATTGCCATGGAAAGTGGGCAAAAAAAAAGCCCCTATGTGGATGAATGTGAAACAAATGCATTAAAACAACTGGAACAGCTCTCTGTGGAAAATGCATTGCTCAGCAACAAGGATAATTCATTAATATTTCCAAGCTAGGAAGAGTTGGAGAAGGACCCACTTGGAAGAAAACCAAGCTAGAATACGCCCAATTACTGGACCTTAAATGCTTCCAAGTTTTTTTAGGAGGTTGTGCTGGTTCGTACTGACAAGTGTTCCCTTTTGGCATCCCAGCCCTTCCTGGGCATACCAGCAGAGTGTGTGCAACAGCCCAACCTCATCAGTGGAAGGCACCAGTCCAGCCTTCTTCTGGCAGCTCTGTTTCCCAATTGTCTTCATTATTTATTATTCATCCAAGAGATAGCTCACATAGGGCCATCAGTAATGCTCATGCAGCTATTTGAATTGACTTTGAAATAAAGTTTTTGGGTAAGCTACAGGGGAGAGGGATTAAGGACAATGAAGTCATACTGTTTCATAAACACATTGTCATTACCTTTAACTTAGTGCTCTAAAATGTGGCAGTATGTCATAGTGAGACATTTTGTTCCTATTTAGCATGTATAGCATGTAGTAGGGAATTTGATATTCAAACCAGACACATGAAAGTTGTCTGGAAACATCACCATCTTAAAATGTACAGCATTCTTTATACAGTGAGATGAATCTGGCTCTAATGTGAGCAACAGTACCATGGAGGGACACCAGCTCTGGCTGATATGTACCTGGTTTTATCACCAAAAACATTTGCACGGACAAATTAGAGTAATCAGTAATATTGTTAATATTTAAGGGCTCATTTCTCAAGCAGTGTTGTCAGAGAAGCACCAGTTGCCCTTAACTGAGGCCATGGCTGTCTACTCTTCCTCCATTAGTTTGCTATTATGTGGACTATCATCTCCACCAAGTCAATAATGTGAATATGTGAAAAAGAATAAGGAATTGAGTCCTTTAACTGGTCTGTTTGTTTGATATATTTGAGTATTTATTCTTTCTACCTGCCATTACAATAAACATAGTGTCTAAGCTCAAGATATTTGGGGAGATCCTTTAAAGGGCCAACAATTTTAGACAGGTGTCTTTTATCACCATCATTTCAAGTAGCATTTTAATGATGTTAAAATGAAAACTTCTATCTTCCTAGCTAGTCTCTCACTTTCTAAGCAGATAAGTCTCTCCTACAGTGATATTTAGAGTGGCCATCTTGCTGCCACCACATATTTTATATGTTAAATATTTAATTTAATAGCTAAAGCCTCTTAATCCTTCTCTTTTTTCTTTCTCTTTATCACCAATAATATTGCAAGATGTGAAATGTCAGTGTCCTCTGTCATGTCTTCTTGACCATTGCATTTAAACACAAGGTCTTCCCAACACAAACCTCTTCAGACCATTAAAAGCGCCTTTCTCATCTTTATAAAAGGGAGAGTAGATTAATTTGCATCTCATTTCAGTTAAACATGTAATTATAAGCAAATACTTTATACGAACTGCAACTGGAAATTGAAAAATTTCTGTCTGAATGTACATGCTTATTTCAGGCAAATTTTAGAAAGATGGGGTCATTAGCATGGTCAGGATTAAATTCATATTCAAATTCAAATTAATACTCATAGAAAAGTTTCCAGTACTTCTAGTATAACATATAACAGAGTTGAATTTCTTACAACCATTTCCCTATAGGGTATGATGACTCTAATCCTTTTGGAAAGATTAGAACAAATGAGCTCAAATTTTGGTTTACTTCTGAGTTGTTCCCTGTCAAGGAGCCTCTGTAGCAGAGTCTTTGTTACTGCTCCCCATTCACATGCTCTCCCACATCAAATCCTCATTTGGTCAAGGACTGACATGGGAAAGATATAAACTTGTGAAGACTGTCTCAACTCCCTTTGATAAATTTTGCATTTTTCTCCAGGAATCAGAAGATAATTCAGTTTGCAAGGACACTCAGAAGGTCTCTGCTCCAGTGTCCTTCCCAGGTAGGTGAGGTCAGGCCAGCTTGTTCATGGACCTATTGAGGGAGGACTTCAAAATCTCTGAGTATGGAGGCTCTCTGGTAGGCCTCTTCCACCCTTATATGTCTACACAGTGATTTTTTTCCCTTGTATCCAGTACAAACCTCTGCTATTTCTTTTTATGCCCACATCTTTCCTTCTCTCACCATACACCTCTATAAAGAACCTGTCAACTAATGCTGTAAATCATGCAGTCTATGTAAAACTGAATACATTTTAATAGCAGAGAACTCTGTCAGGACAGAGATACATAAATTTCATTCTTATGTGACTGACTTATGACTTGACTTCAGAAAGCAAGGAGACAGAGAAAGGCTGAGGACTCAGTAACTAACTGAAGAATGATTCCTACGGAAAAGAGAAGGCTAAGACAGTCAATTTATTTAAGATATATTTGTGCAAGTAGGAAATCTCAGACAGAAAGATGACACTCTTCTTACACTACGTGCAGGCTAGTGAGACCATCAATAGATTACTCTCTCCCCCTCTGTAGTGTACTAGAATAATATTAAAAGAGAGTTGATAAGCTGGAGAGGGTTTGGAAAGGAAAATGGAATGAATCAGATGTTTGAAACCTACTTCAAAATTAATTAATAAACTAAGTCTATGTATCAGAATGAGTAGAAAAGTTATAGTTTGGATATGATTTACAAGCATGTTCATAAAGGCAATATCTTAATGTAAACAATAATTAAAGAGCTAAAATGAAATAAATGAGCCGGAAAATGGACATTGCCACATTTTCAGACATTTTGTTCTAAATTCTAAGGTAATATTTTTGATATATTAGTGCAAAAATCTGTATTTCATTCTAAAAAAATCTCCAAAGATATCTCATTAAGAATATGTTGAATAATAAATTTACATATTTTATTCTACACTTTCCATTTAGATACAGTTTCTGATGTAACATGTTTTTTCTACTAAGAGCATTTTGTCTTGCTCAGAAGTGACTCTTACTCATCTCAATTTCGGTTTCTTGTCCTGGGAGCTCTTGTTCCTTCTTTTTCTTTCTGTTTGGTAGAAGCACACCACAAGGTCAGACCACAGCTTATCCTGACTTATAATAACCTCTGCAAAGGACCTGTGATTGGACAGACCTGCAGCTATAATCAGTTTGGAGATGGCATTCCTGAACAAGGAAACTCCTTTGCTTGGAATCATGATTTCATAGATGATGAGTTCTATCCATGTAGGAAATTTAAGCAGCATAAGCCTCTGCAGTTTGTCTCCTAAGCAGCAGAGACTACAATGGACATAAAAGATCTATCCTCCTTTGATTTCTCAGAGAGCATCAAATGCAGCCCAAAGTCACAGGTGCTGTTCCTAGAGGGTGTATAGACTCCTGATGCTCTTTGATTTCAGTGAGACAAAAGCAACAAAACACTGCAGAAAGTTTAACCCCAGCACTCTTAAAAGTAACAAATGACTGAAATTCGGGATTTCTGAGAGTACTGCATAAATACTAGGTATTTAACAGTCCTACAAACTTCCTGTAGATTTAATGGGGACAGATCGGTACCACTGGAAGATGCTTCAAACCAACTGTATGACTAATGTCTCAGATAAGGTGAGGAACCTGCCTTCTAGAAGGCCTGCATTCTCTGCAGAAGGAGCTTAGACAAATATTTTGGACCAAACATGTTATACTGACAGACATCTGTCTCAGGCCGAGCCATATTCCACTGTGAAACAGCAAGTGAATATGTGGTATAAGAGAAGGGTGGTTTATTGTCACAGAGAAATTCTCTGTAATGAGTTACAGGTTTACATCCCCAAAGGTGGTCAGAAAATTTGGAATGGGCTTTTATGTGAAGTACGTAAGCATAGCTAACTTACCTTCAACTTATGCTCTAGGTGCAAGGAACATTTCTCTACCTCCTGTAACACAGGAAACAGCCAGACATATACAAGTTAAAAGAATATATACATATATGTGAACATTTACACATGCATATGCACATATATATGTATCTTCCAATAAAGTATTCAGTTCCAATTATCATATTTTGTATGACTAGTTAAGGCACAGATATTAGGTGATATATGTGAACTAAAAACCACGGAAAATGGAATAGAAATATATCTGCTAAGACTTCCTTTCAACGGAAACTCATCTCATTTCAGATTTCAATTGTGTGACTCAGACTCCATTAAAAAAAAAGCGCATTGTAATGGCTGTGAGCTTTCAAAAGAACTCAAACCTGTTTTTACAACAATAGTCAATGATTCACAGATTTCTAACAAAATCAGGCAAATGTAGGGGTTTTAGATGGAGTTCTGCTTTGAGAATTTGAAACAAAACTTAAGGATAGCTATAAGTAAAGCATTGCTAGAGTCTCAACCAAGAGGTGAGATTTTAAGCAGGTCTGGTTCTGGTGATGATAGGAATTCCATCTTGTAGGGTACAATACTGTTCATTTGTGACCATTTACAATAATTACATTTTCACAATGGTTAGATTTAATATCTAGAGTAATAAAATTTCAGAAATGTCCATAGACACTAGAAAAGACAACAGCAGCATCATTTATACTGCCATAAACTATGCCTATGAATCTATAATCATGTAAGTTGGATTGAATAAGTGTAGTTTGATTTTTTTATATATATAATGAGGAATAAACATACCTTGTAAATAATTACAAACCACTACTTTATTGAAGAGTGGTATTTATTAAGGTCTTGAACTATTTTAGTTATGAAATACATTTCTGGAGTTGATAGATTTAATGAAAAACAACAACAAAAACCTTGAAAAAGTTTAGTAACACTAGAACCAAAGAAAAACAATGAAATTCAGCTCTTTTGTCACCAATGAATAGCCCGTTCCTTCCTCTCAACTGAAGAATGATTTTCAGTAACTGGAACCAGAGTGTTTTATTTCAATCCCAAACTACCTCTATTTGTAGACCTCATAGCAAAAAAAGAGAAAGTTTATGCCAGGTGTAATTTTGGTATTATGTTATAAAGCGAAAGGTTGGATAAAAGTGGGAGTAAAACTAATGCTCTAATGAGCAGGAATAAAACTCATGTCCTCCAGTGTCACATTTGCAGATGATAATACGAGCGAGGTGCTCATGTATTCCTAGGTAGTATTAGTTAGGGCCTTGATATTCATATGGAATTTTGTATATAATAATTAAAAAAAATCACTGCTACTTTTCCAATCTAAGTGCATAGACATGATGCAGAAGACATCTTGAATTCATTAAGATCATTGGCAGAAGTGGCTGCAATGAAGATATGCTTACATATATACTGGAGAAATATGACACATATATATGGATATATGTAGGTGTGTATAAATACATAGACATGAGAAAAACTGACAAGTTAGGTCAATGATTTTGTTTTACATTAATTTTAATATTTATGATTTTATATAATATATTCTGCAATGACACATTATTTACACCAGACTGCAGGCTGAAGTCCTTAATTAACTAATCTCCAATAAAAACCAATTTACATAATGCCTAAAATTGATAAAAATTAAACGAAGTTCTAAATAAAATTAATTAAGCAAAATTCTAGTGAATGAAAAGATGGGGATGTGATTTATTTCTAGCAAAATGGGAAACATAATAATACATTTTTATGTATAGGTCAATGTTATATGTGTACTGATTTAGCGTGCTTCCTGGATTCACCACACATATATTCACACGTACTGAGTATCAGCACATAACCTCTCTGCCTGTGTAAATGGGTAACTTGAATCCACTGAATGGGTATGCATGATGGTGTTTATTGAATGTTTCAAGTTTCCTATTAAGGCTTTGTTTCCCCTGCCTCCTATCTGAGTGTTCAGATTTCTGTAAGTGGTTCTTTGATGTGTGCTCATAAACACGGAGGGATTTCCCCTCTCTGCTCCTTTCCTTCAATTCCCTCTTTGTGCTTGGAACAATAATTCAACAACTAGCCTTTGTCTGTGTTGTTTTTACAGCTATGCTCCCCTCAAAGACCAGTTTATTTATTTATCTGTCTGTCTATTTTATCTATCTATCTATCTATCTATCTATCTATCTATCTATCTATCTATCTATCTATCTATCCATCCATCCACCTATTTAATTAGTTAGTTAGTTAGTCGGGAAGGGCTGAGATTCATGCAGGAGAAGAGTTTTGGGCATCCTTGCAGGCACTGCTCAGAGGAGAGCAGTCACTCCAATAGGGGTATGTTTTTATGTCACTTTTACAGCTTCTCAGCAGCTGATGCATGACATTACAGTTATTTTCAGTTTGCCAACATGCCTTTGCAAATGAGACTATGACATCTATAGCAAAAAAAGGGTCCTATCTTTTTTATTTTGATATTACTTTTTCCCAAGCTGGTTTGGCAAGTCACTTGAAAACTTCCATGCCCCTGTATATGTGCAAAATGTCCTCTAACAGTGGGAAACCTCTATCCCCAGTTGAAGAAAGTTAATGTAAAAGATATAACTAAATCACCCCTCTACTCCCAAAAGCAAAGGCTCTATCATCCTCATCTCACCCAAATCTTACCAGAAAAGGCTTTAACAGGCCTCACATACGGCCTTCTTTCTTAATCACTGTGTTAGCTTCCAGGAAGATTTGTGACACTTCATGTGGTTTTTTTTTTTTTTTTTTCCCTGGGAAAAGTGTAGTATCTTTTTTTTTTTTAAATTTTATTACCATGAAGGCCCTGAACTATAATCTTCCTTATGTGTTTTCCCTTCTTCTACACACAATACTCCAGCTGGCATGAAGTCGAAGGCAAAAGACAAACCCCCTTGATGAAGAACAATTTATAGTAGACATTCTGCCAAGCCCTTATGTTATTGGTTTTTAAGAATATCATATCATCAGAGTAATACATGACTAAATGTATCCAACTTCACTAACACACAATTGGTTCTTCTCCTATGCAATTTTTGCATTGATAGATTGTCTGGATTGTATGTAACTCATGGATATGTAAGAGACTGTGATTGTTTACCTAAAACAAAACCAAACAATGTTTCCTTCAGAACACTTGTCCTCATCCTCTGCTGCTCTCCTCCTCCATATAACCTCAAGAAGTAACATAATTGGGGTAAATTATGCAAACATTTCAGATAATCGATGCCAAATTCACCGTTTAAAGTTCCAAGTCATTCTATTTTCTTTATAAAATTTCTGCACCAGAAAAATTAAGAAGCCACAGACAATGTAATATCCAATGCTTCAGTTCAGGCTGTTCCTAAAGGAACCTGCTTTTCCAGAGGTAGAATGTCAGACATTTTTTGGAAAACAAACAAAACCAGACACCATACACTGCTCTCTAAGTATATAATAACTTTCAGATCAAATAGAGATATATGTGTGTATGTATTTCTGTACATGGATAAAGATATACTGAATATATAAATTATTCAGTATATATAGGACTTGCAATACATAAAGAGTGTTCCTTCCCCTTGGGAAGAAAGTCTACCCTTACTTTCTTGAAGGCATACCAAAAATGAACGATGCTCAAACATAAAGAAAAAAAGCTCATTTTTGTTACTTTGAGGATACTGGGCACTTTGTGTTCAGGTATAATTTACCTTGTAAATTTACCAGTTTTGTTAGAAGAAGAGTTGGCTAGAGTCTCTTCAAAATTACTTCTCATGATTGTGGTACCTATACTATATGCAGTATGTCTGGCTTTGTACTGCTTGCCTTCACAAATGGCTGTAACAGAGTGCACTGAAACTTAAAGCGGGGTCTGGCATCACATTTGCACCTAAAAGCCAAGGCACTGAAATAGAGAAGTCTATCCAAGCATATTACATGAATGCCATTGTTTGCCACTCAGCCAGCCAGCTCTCAGGCTCTCTTTTTTATTACTACTACTACGATTATTATTATTACTGTTATTACAACCCTGTTTTCCTTCAGAGATGCTATCGCAAATTTACTTTTCCTGCAGTAAGAGCACGCACGGATAGTGAGGAATGAGAGAATCTACAAACACAGGAACACCCAGCAGGGCAAACTGGAGCCAAGGAAAGGCAGCCAGCTCTCTGTGTAGCTTCCTGAAACTAATCTTGGCACTCTGGAAATGACATGAATGGCTAATGCTCACCATGAATGCTGAAAGGCGTGCAGCTCTCGTCTGACTGCCTACTGCCCCCATCCTCAGAGGAGGCTCTGAGAGCAAAAGGTCAGGGGGATAATCCTGCACCTGCAGCCCACAGAGGACCAGGAGCTCAGCTCCCAACCAGCCCTGCCGTAATTGATGCTAATTGTTACGAAGCCAAGGCGCCCTTCCATGGAGGAGCAGGTGGGAGTCTTTGTTGCACTTGGGACCATTATACTAATAACAAGCTTACGATTCTCTGCACAGGCTTAGGAGTACAAAGGCACAGGCAGTACTTTGGAGAGCCCTTTAAAAGGTTTACTGGGCATCTCCTAACATGATGAAGTAAAAGGCCCTGAGAGTGAAGGCACAGAACATATTGAAGAATAAAAAGGGCTGTACCTGCTGGCCAGAAAAGCCGCGAACAAACCTGGGGGATGTGACTTCGGGTGCTTTAAGCTGCAGCTGACAGCTTCTGTGGAGACAGAGATTTAGCACCCTGTCATCTGTGAGAAGAATCAGGTGCAAGTGGCTACTTCAGGGACCTTGAGAGCTCCCATGAGAATTTTCTCTGGAGCTGCCCATCTGTTTGCAAGTTATGATGTGAAAGGGCACTGAAAAATGAGAGGAAAAAGAAAGGAAAGGAGTCCAGCTGCTGATATGATATTGGGTTATGGTCAGACAAAAAGCCAGTAATTGCTAATACTAAAATGTTGTGATTCTTTTTTTTAATTATTCCCTTCCTCTATGCTTAAAAGGATTGCTCCCCCCACCCCCTGCAGACCACCAGACACACTAGCGAAGAAAGGAGTGTATTTCCCATGAGTTTGAGAGAGTGAAAACAGACCATACTGAAAGATATATCCCAACATTTTGCAATCCTGTTGGTGTCACTTTAGTAAATATCTCAGCATTAGAAACAAAATCAGGACTGGACACTGAAGGCACTATAAATAAAAGTAAACACCTTAAGAATGGAAAGAAATAGCCTGAATCAATATACTTCAGTGTATGGTTTGTGTACACTGTGTGATGTACAAAACAATTGCAAAAATAGTAAAGAACTTCTCAAAAGCCCACACAAGCATTCCTGCATATTCAAGCAAACAAACAAAATGAGGGAAAATAAGAGAAGAAAACAAACAAACTGTTGGCTAATTTTAACAGGCTTGTAAATAAGTCTGGAAACTCCATGCAAAATCACCTATGAATTTCTCAGAAACCAATTAGAGAGTCTTTTAAAAACCCTGGAGTAGGTGAGATTTTGAATAGGCTTTTCTCATCACTGATACACAAATATGTGATTTATACTGCAATCAGTGGATTGCATTAAAAAGTTAATGCATGCTGCTTGAGGATGTTGCATACTGCTTCAGGTGATATGGATTATGTTGACCATTTTATGTAATTTACTGTTATTTTTTTCAGAGCCTGACACTGAGGTGTAGCTAAGCTCCTAATTTAATCTTGTGTCTCTTAGCTTTATGAGATCACTGTGCCTAGGGAAGCTGACATTATGATCCCTTAAAAAGTCTGTTACATCTTTAAAAATAAGATTAAAAAAAAAAACACGCAACAACAAAAAAAGGAATATTCTTGAAGGCATTAGGTTAGAAGAAGAAAGGGGAGAAATCATTTATGGAAAATTACAAAACCATTCAGATAGCACAAGGAGACACTTTCAGATATAGACATCAGGTTACTCAGGGGTCAACAGTCACAGTCAAGCATCACCTGCTCCTCCAAATCCCTTTTAATGGTCACAGAATCACAGAATGGTTAGGGTTGGAAGGGACCTCTGGAAATCATCTAGGTCCTGGAAGTGTAAGCAACCTATGCAATTTTAAAAACAGAACTCAAAGTCATTCATTTGGTGTGCAGAAGTCATTGATTTGGCTTCAGAATCATGGCAATTAAGTATCAATAAACAAACAACAATCGCAAAAGCACTGGTTAGGCTTCTTTTAATTCTCTCTTCTGTGCTTCAAAGGTAGAGGCTTGACTTTGCCTGTAGCCTGAGTATTAACAAATTATTTTCTTCCTTGAGAAATAATTTTTGAAGAATATTTTAAAGAATTGCAGAGTTCCAGAAACTGGAAAATCTAAGCTCCCACAGTGTCCTTTGAAAAACAGCAGAATTAACTTCATTTTAGGGCACTAGCATACCTGGAAAATACAGAACCAAGATTTAAATCACTAAGATACTGGAAGGAAAAAAAAAAATAATCACCTGTAATAACTGGTATTCTACTTGAATTATTTTGCTGGCTTCTCTGTACTGTATCACACTGATTCATTAGTGTGTGAAATGAACATACAGAAATGATATGGTTCCTGCCTTTGGTATCACATCAGCTAGGAAGAGACAAAGTGACTTTGGGTGGTTTGGCCTGTCCTACTGAACCTAGCAAACTACATTATGTTTTTTTTGTCGTTGTTGTTGTTTTTGTTTTTGTTTTTGTTTTTTTTTTGTTTGTTTGTTCTTTTGTTTTGTTTTGTTTTGTTTTGTTTTGTTTTGTTTTGGTTTGGTTTGGTTTGGTTTGGTTTGGTTTTTCCGGGAAGGTTTAAATCCTTAAGCCCACCAGGAGAGGAGCAGGGAAGTTTCAGGCAGATGCATGCTCTCGGGTAGGAAGGTTGGCTTCCTAAGCAGCTCTGCCAGATGTCCGCTGCTGAAAAGAGGGTATAAACTGTTTCCCTGCTGTGGCTATGTGAGTGGTTGCAGATGAGAGGAAGCTGCTCCCGACAGGGACGTCAACTGAGCTTCATGCCATGAAATTTCCCGACTCTGTGTCTCAAGTTCCAGGCAAATGCGCTTGTCGGGCACTGTGCAAGGCTGGCAGCCTGCACCTGGCTTGTGGGTAGCAGAGTCAGAGGGATATGGGCCTAGCTGTAGAGTAAGTGGGAAAACAAAACAAAACAAAACAAAAAAACAGCTGAGAGATCTCCAAACTCAGAGAGAAATCTTTAACTGGTCTGTTCAGATCTCTGTACCTCAGGACTGTCTGCATAACCATGGCTGGAGCAGAGATCTGTAGCCCATTTCCTACTACCCAGAGCTGGGAAATTTGTATCAGCCCATTCTGGAGGGTAACAAATATCCCCTAGATCTAGAGGATGCTGTCTTTAAGCAGACGCAGAATGGAGTTAGTCTTGTAAAGGCAATAGAAGTAGGAGGGTAAACCAGAAAGTAATGGTGCTCTCCTTAAAAGCATCCTTGAGATAAATTAACTAGAACACATGGTTCCCCGTGTAGCACTAGAGTAGGAGTTGCTTCGTGTTTAGTGGTCTTGTTGGCTGCCCTTCACTACAAATTCATTCGGGACATAATGGAAGCAACAGGGTAGTCACAAACCGAGAAAATTAGAATAGTGGCAACATCAACATGCAGTGCACTAGTATAATTTCCTGAAAATTATAAAGTTTTGCAAAGAATTAATATTTGTATTCACTCTGGGTACTGAAGACCAATTTTCTGATGAGAATGTCAACAACTGGGATGTTATTTTTCACACATTCCTTCAGCAACCTGCTGAAAGAAGAGACTGTTTATTCCTTTCCAAGGAAATTCTGTTATCAGGAGTTCCATATCCTTATTCATACATTGATAGAGAGTGCAGCACTGACTAGAGAAGGGCATAATAATATATATTAAAAAAAATCAACAAAATAGAACCACACAAAAAGAAAAAGGTGATTATTTGTTTCTATCCATTGTGCCCACAATACCATATTTTTCAAAATTTTCTAACATACTGTTAATATATGTATGTTTTATGAGAAGTAATGGACTAGCAGTACATTTACTTTTGTCAAGAGCCTTTACATTGACATTTTGGAGAGTTACATGAACTCCCCTGCATTCCTTTGTAGGTGGAAGGTAGACTATAGGATCATCATTGTACCGTATAGGGAACACTCAGCTGCAATCTTCCATCCATTTATTTGCCAGTATATAATTGTGAAGAATATTCTTGGTCTTCGTGAAAACGCAAGGAAACCTATTTGAGACAGACTTGCCATGAAAACAAAAAGTTGGCATGTTGCTTTGACTTTCCATGGATTCTTATGCACTGGCAGGCAGTTTTCACAAGGATGAAAGGTCTTTAATCCTAGTGAATGGCTTCCTTCTATTTTCAATAATGCAATAAGCCATTTTCTTTACCAGCAAAGGTATTTCCATGGGAATGTTTCATTACTTATTGCTTTCACAAAAATACTGGGAAATAGTCTAGAAGTTGCAATGGCAGAGGGATCAAAAGTTTTTAATTTAACAACAAACTTAATGAATAACATGGGGATTTAAGATAAATTTCTAATAAAAAATGTGGCAAAGACCATTTTATTGAGTTTTTGATTGGTTATGAAACTAGAATTCACCGTAGCTTTACCAAGTTTTGGAAGCAGTTCAACAATCCGGAGTTAAATTTTAAATTTTTTTTTTAGACCGTTTTCATGCAAATGTTTCTTGTCTGAAGCAGTCTTACTGACTTTTGCACTGAGAAAATTTTCCACATTTAAATTTGATCTTAAAAGCAAAATTTCACATCTTACCTACCAATCTCCATCATCTTAGAGTTCTCTGACAATACTATTATATTGCAAAATAATTTGTTGGAGAGAAGAAGGATACTCTATGCCACACAGCATATGTACAGCTCAGTGTCACTGCAGATTTTTGCCTCAGGTAGTCAGTACCTGGAAGGACAAGCTTGTTCCAACTTATCATTTCTTCTTGCTACAGTTGTATTCGGTCATTCTTGCTCCTGATCAGATACAATGAACACCATCAGTGCTATTGTGTTTACTGTTTTTCTGCCTTTGCTTGCTACAGAATCTGTTAACTGGTTTCAAATGCTGTGAGAAGCAGCTTAAGCAATTTTGGGACTG